>NW_008660992.1:10017-43578 GCF_000695815.1 Acanthisitta chloris | reverse complement strand
TTCTTGCACTTTGCCAAAGCAAGTAGCAAGTAGCAAGTCCTGAGGTGATCATTCTCAGTCATAAGTTTATCAGTTTGGGTTTCAAGTTTTTCTCCTGCTTCCCTCTCAGAAGCTATGATGGCTTTAATACCTCAGTTTCTGATTTTGAAACAGTATATTTACATGAGAAATTAATTTGGAAGCAGAGTATTCTTTAACTTTGTTCTGTGCACAAGACAAAGAGACTCCTAAACTTGCATGAATGACACATTTACCTTTTCCTTTTTGTATGTCTAACACTGCATTTTTCTGATTAACCCCCACCTGAGGGCTATACCAATTTCCATTTGCCCATTCCATGTCTGGTGCAGTCAGAATGTATGTTGTGCAAATGAAAATTGTAGTTTTTTATGCATCTATATTGGTATATAGGCCAAAGCACCATTTAGTATGAAAGAAAATGATCCTAATCCACTTTGAGACCAGACTTATACTTAATTCCTAGGATTTCACTTTAACTAAAATGGACTTCATTTCACTATGTATAAAATAGATAATATATTGTTTCTACTAGAACTATTTTTGGCTTCTTTTAAAGCCCCATAGCCCATAGTATTAATAGCAATGAAATAAGAATTTATTCATGGCTTTACCAAACCATTATGCATTAAAGATAATTAGAAATTAATTCATATACACAGATATACTTTAGCATTCTTTTTTTATTATATTAAATTTTTAGTTAAGAAAATGCTATATCAAAAATGTATCACTCAAGAAATATACATAAACCCCTGACTATTCAGCTGACTTAAAGTTGGTGAAACTTGAGATGCTAACAACAGAAAGCAGAACAATTTAGTTATTGAAAGGCCCTGTGCTCACACAAGTGTAAACTCTGTTCTTCATGTACTGACTTGACTGAGTGCAGCTATGGATGAAATGAATCAGATTGATAACTGAACTTAATTATGCTAGGTAGTTTATTTTAGAGAGATGCTTTAACAGGTGGTGGATTTCTCAGATACAGTTTACAACCACAGAAAGCAGGTGCTCTTAATTTGTTGGTTCTGTCTGAAAATGTTTTCTGATACTTGAACAGCATGGTCATGAGACAAGTTCTGCCCAAATGATATTGTATGTGCAATGAAAGAAGCTGAAAACCTTCTCTTCATAAGGTTGTACGAACCTAATTCTCCTAGCCCTTTTTCATATTTAATTTTCTCCAGGTTTCTAATAATTGTGATGGTCTTGCTACATTATGTCTGTGTCTTTCTTGTACTGCTAAGTTCAAAACCTTACAAAGGACTCTTAAAAGTGTCATGCAGAGAGTGAATTCCTTCCTTTGACCTCATGGGTACTTGCTCACTAATGCAGACCAAAACACTGCAGGTCACCTTTGCTACTAGTGCCCCCGATGATTGATAGTAGCACCTTGCTCACCAGGACCACTGGGTTCTTTCCTTGTAAGGCTGCTTCTTAGGCAATAGAACCACAGACTGTATGATTGTTTAGGGTTATTCCATCACAGGTACAGGCCTTCGAGTTTCCTTTCTTTTTTTTTTAAAATTCAAACTTTGCGAGGTTCCTGTCAGGTTTTTCCCTAGTCTGTCAAGATTTCTTTGAGTATCTACCCTGCATACCAGTGTATCAGTGTCACCTCCTTTCTGTTAGGCACTGTCTGTAAACTTGCTGAGTGTGCATTCTGTCCCATTAAGGCTGTTCATAAAGACATTAAATAGTATTGGCCCCAGAACTGATCTCCAAGGCATATTGATGGTTTGGAGTAGCTGGTTGGAATCTGTGCAGCTGAACTCCAAACATGACAGTTTAGATAATTTTCCTTACATCTTACTGTACACTTACCCAATATATATATTACTGTTTTGGTTGCAAGGGAAATTACGGAGGTATTAAACACCTTGCTAAAATGAAAGTAAAGATCAATTCCTCTCCCCTTCTCTATGAAGCTGGTCATCTTGTTGTAGAAGGCAATCAGATTGATCAGCCATGATTTGCACTTAGTAAATCCATGTGGGCTGTTTCTAGTCTTCTGTTTGCTTTTCATGTGTGTTGAAACAGCTTCTCAGAGGTTTTGCTTCATAACCATCCCAGGGACTTATGCTGAACAGCCTGTAGTTCCTTGAGTCCTCCTGAATGCCCTTCTTGAAGTCTAGATGTAGTTCAAGACTGGTTCAGGCTGTTACATATTAATGCAATTAGTCGAAGTTGTAGCAGTGCAATTTTGATTATTTTCATATAAGGAAGTAACACAATGGGTGGTATAACTTGCAGACTGATTAAATGCTATAGGAAAAGAGAAGTTTTTTGGATTCTACTTCTTCAGTTTATAGATCCTTTCATACAGAAATTTGTAGCACCATATGTTCAATTTAACTTCTGGTATAAGAGTAGGCTTGGTGATGTTTGCACTGATGTATGGAGTATGGAGGACTTTATTCAAATTTGTTTAAAAACCCCACAAAAATATATATTGGGAATTTTCTAAGTGAGTGCTCTCACCAGTCATTTTTGTTGCACAATAATAGTAAGTGCAGACAGGCCAACAGTGCCCTTTCTTCCACTTTACTTTTGCAAATAAGTATTTTTTAAAACATATCCAATACTCAGTTTTAAGATCACATTTAGCAGGTTGGTAATTCAAAGGACAAAGTGTTCAGGGTTTTAAAATTAACAGCCCTGAACAAATTTGTGTTGTCTGTTCTAGAAAGGGCTTGATTCTACATCTCTTCATCAGAACATTTCTATTAGATGTACCCCTAACTGTAGCAAGGCTTATGCTAGAAAAAGTATATCATTATATTTTTATGATACGGTTTATACTGATTTCACAAATGAAATAAGTTTATACCAGTATAGGATATTTTTCTGATTTATATTAGTTTCTCTAGAGCTCTTCAAGAGTTAAAAAATAACTGAAAGTCACACCGTCATATGATTTAACAAACTGACAAAGGTATTTCATATAGATCACAGTGAAAAATGCAATTTGTTTTGAATGTCCTTTTGGATTTAATATAGGTTATCTTCCTAATTGTCGACAATTATTTAAGTAATTCAGATAGATTCTTGGATGTAGCAGATATTGAAAAAATAACTATGTGATCAGTGAAGCTCCTGAAAGGACTGATTACATTGACATTTCTGTTGACTTTTTTGCATTTTGAAAGTTTGAGTTAGCTCTGATGCTATTTAAATCCTGTATAATTTTATAGCCACTTCCACAGTGCAGAAAAAAACACTTCAAGTAAAATGAATAGTATTCTTTTTATTCTCCTTTCTTCTCTTTGCATGCCTGAAATGTACTGCACATCTACTTTTCTTGTCTCTTCTTTCTAGATAGTGTAAGGCAGATTAGTAACAGGAATGCACATTAGCTATGGTGTAATGTGGCTATGAAGTGTGCTGGATGCAGAAATGCCTTTAGGCTTTTCTAGGAGGCTTTGTAGTGCAGAGGAATTAACAGAAGGATGGGAACCCAAGACTGATATATAATTCCAAATTTAGCATTAAAGAATTGTGCAGCTTTTTATAAGATACAATTCCTGCAGCTTTAATTTTACTCAGAATATGGACTTTATCTGCAGTAGTTGTTAGAGTTCAGAATCAGATCCAGTGTTACTGTTTCCAATGTCAAGGACCTTCATATTCTTTTTATTTCATTTTTCCAAACACAGAAATCATTAGTGAAAGATTTAATGTCATCCAGAAATTTTTTTTATGATATTTTTCATAGCAGAAACCATATTTCAATTATGAACATCTTAGTAAAAGACATAAGGGGATAAATCTCTCATGAGATTGATTTAATCTGGGAAACTCCCATCTCTCTCCATTGTGTAGAGATGGAGCTGGGACACGTAACTTAGGCTAACTTTCATAAGACCCAGTTAGACAGCAGAATGACTTCTCCTTAATTTGTAAAGCGTTAAATAAGGAAAGAATTTGAGGTTGGAGTACTAATTTTTTCATAGTATTATACACACTTGCCATTCAGTGTAGAACTTCTCCATGTTTCTGTTTCTGGTTTGCGATAGCTACATACAGTATCATTTTTTGTTTTGGATAGCTGCAGGAGATTCTATGAATGAAATAGTACCTTTCATAGTACTAAATGTAGCAGAACATCATCCTTTTTATTTAATAATTTGTTAAAGGATTTTGGAAAAGATCTTTTTTTTACAGTGCTTAGAGATTATTATGAATCTATAGATTCTGTGTCCATTGCATTTTTAACTGCAGGATGTGGCTTAATCTTATCTAATCTTTCTGTCAGGTTAGATACAGTTCTCTTACTTTAACCGGTATAAGTGATATTTGAGGCCATTGTTTAACAGTGCAAAAGTTGTACTTGACTCTGTGGTGCAGGAGCTGAAATAAATAGATTTGAAGCAAATTTCTGAATCATAGCCTGATTTATATAGGCGTCCAAGCACCTCTGCAGCATCACATTACAGTTATATCAGTCTTTTAATATTTTGTATATAATCCTTTTCATTCATACTGTAACAGAGGACACTGCTTGTTTGTTTTTTTTAAATGTGTAAATTTGTAATGCATTTTTGTTGTTAAAAATGCTAATGAAGAACGGAAATGAAGCACAAAACCAATGATTGATAAGGAAAATTTTATGAATACTTTTGCATTTTCATAAATATAATGCATATTTCCAGTGAAAATGTCTCATTATGTGAAATGCCTGATTCAATCTTAGATTTATTTAATTTGATTGCGCCATGCGTGAGTGCACAGATTTTGTACACAGGTGTTGTGTACAAGTACACATGTTAAAAAACCCTACTTTTTTTAATTTCAAGACTCTTCTGTAACTTTGAATGATAGAGGAGTCTAGACTGATTTTATGTCATATATTTTTACGCTGGAAAAAGTATCTTGTAACATTTAATGATTTTTATGACACATTTATTTGTAGAGTCAAGAGCTTCAAATTTACTTCATAATTGAAAATACTAAAAAAAATGTAAAAAGTTTAAAAAATTGCTTCTTTTGGGGGAATAACTTGTTGATTTTTTTTTTTTTGGTCATTTAGCTATCCCTTCTGTGTGATTTTTCCAGTACTGAGATTAATTTTAGCTATATCATCTAATCAGTGTGAGGTGAGCCTATATTGCTTTACTCTTCCTTGAGAATAATTATTTTTTTACTTTCAGAGCTTTTAAGAACTTCTTTGCCTAGGAAGACATAAGCTAATATCTATTTGCAAGGAAATTGAGACATGTGATATGTATGTAAACATTTATTTACTATCCAGAGGTTAATGGGTAGATCTCATGGAAAGAAGTTATACGCATTAGAAAAACATATATATGGTACATGTTCACTGGTGTTGATAAAAATCATTATCCACCTCCAGGATGTGCTTTGAGGCTCATTCCATATTATCCTTTGTCGAGTTCTGATTTATTAAATCTGTAGAATTCAATGAAAAATATTGTGTATCTTTCTCAAAACATCATTGCTTCTTCTGAGTTGGTATTTCTAAAGTTTTTTTACTTGACATTGTTCCTTTGTACATTTCATTTATATTCAGATATTGGTAACATGCAATTGGGAGTTCTATTGTCACTGAGCTATCTCCATTGCTATCATCTCCTCCAGAGTCTGAAGAGGCCTTTGGTTCAACAGCACTTGGATGTTCAGGATTTTCATCATTACTATAGTGACCATTTGCAAGATTATAAACTTAATCTCATGTCATGCATTGTTTCTGAGTATATTATTGTCCTATGTTGCATCTGCTTCTATGTCGTTATCTGGTTTAGTCTGGTGCGACCAAATCAAGGCTGTGGTGAACCTCAGGATGCCTGAAGACATCTCAGTTTACATATGTTGATATGGATATTGTTCTGAAAGACAAACTGTTAGGAATCTGACATTTTAGTTTGCAATCTGAACGAACTCTTCAGTGTCTTCTAGAGATGTCGAGGTTTTCTGTTTACTCTCTCTGATACAGACTCTGAATATACTGCTGGACTTCTCTAATTTATAAACCCTTTGACATGAGTGAAGCAATTTCTCCACCTAAGTGACATAATGACTTGGAGGGACAGAGCTTTAGGCCTGAATCCTGAAAAGTTTTCTGTGCCTGTTTATTGTGCCTATTTTTGAGCAACCTAACAGCAACTAATAGACATATACATGTGTGCATGTACTTACAAGATCATGCTTACACTTTCTAAAGAATTGTTTGGGACTTTGGTCTTCTGTGAAACTGTCACACAGAACATAAGAATAGTAATTTATATTTTAATACTGTCTTTCAATTTTTCCATTTTAGCATTTTAATGTTGCAGTCTGAGACACAATTTGCAATAAAATACATATTTATACTACAAGGGGCTGTCTTCTACATAATCTATTAAAGCAGTGCTTTGTAAAGAAACAAGCAATGAATTATCCAGCTTTCTTGCACAATTCAAAATGTAAATCCCAAATGGGTGGTTATAAGATCTTTATTCTTTATTGGCACATATATACATGCTTCCTGTTAAGCTTTGGTGGATACATTTGGAAATGAAGGGATTTAATTATTTATTGGCTGCTGAATATTGTAATTTTTACTTTACATGTTGGTGATGATTAATTCTTTTTGTAATTTTCTGATGAATTATTTCTGTTTCTGCCTAATCAGCAGGCATACTGTGAAATATAATTGCACTTGAAGGAAAATTACCGTCTCATGAGATGAATAAGTTTGATGATTAAATTACGTAGAATAAAGCAATAACATTCACATACCCAACCAAGATGACATAGTCATCCTTTGTTTTTCTTTGGTGACCTTTGTAAAAGCAAAGAGCATTTTTAGAAAAGCATTAAATGTATTTCAAGTCAGACAATATGACATGATATTTGAAGAATCCTAAATAAGATATAGTCTCATGGAAAAGATGATAATTTCACCTTTCAATATTTGAAGTATTGGTCCTGATCTAGGTTCAACATAAACCAAATCACTAAGGCTGAAAAAAGATCTTAAAATTGATAAAAAGCCATACTTGCTGCTAAAGTTAATTACTAAACTTGATCAGAAACAGGTTCACGGCTCTGGTATTCATATCAGCAGGGGGCAGATGTGGTTAGAAGGGACCTTACACATCATCCAGTTTGATATCCCCCTCACCATTGGCAGGGATGCTGTAATACTTACAAAAGCCCCACATTTCTCAGACAAGTGAGACTTTGCTTTATAAGTAACAGATATTCGAGAATAAGTAGGCCAAACAGCTGCCTAGGTATATGTTAAAATATACTATTATTTAAAGATGTAAAATTCAGTTTTGCTGGGTTTAGTGGAGCTCATTTTGAAAGGCAAACTTCAGCTTTCATGAGTGGCACCTTAGATTGATTCCTCAGCTTTTCCATGAATCTTAGCTCCTCAGAGTGCTAATTCTGTATTACAGCTTCCAACTGACAGCCTACACTATAGATTAAGTGCAAAATAATGCAAATATGAGCAAGAAACCATACACAAAAAGAAAGGAAGTTAGGCTTTGGTATGTGTGGCTGACATCTCAAGAGAAATTTCTCAAAAATTGTTTCTAGTATTGATTGTCACCAAGATTGAAGTGCACGGTAGCAAACCCCTCCGGTCCAAGCAGTCATTTTTACCTCAGTGCAGCAATTTCTAACATCTTGGAAAAAGAATTTCAAATGAAAAACTTCCTTTCAAAAATAAATAATTTATTAGAACAACTCCCTGTAATATTCAAAATGGAATTTGGAGTTGAAACTCTCTCTGACTGGTGATTTTGATGCTGAATCTCAGAAGAGGATTTTATATCGTATTTCTAATCTGTGGCATGCGAAGAGAAAAAAACCCACTTGAATAATTGGACAGAATTAGAAGGTTGAGGGCAGTGCAGCTTTGCTTAAAGGAATGATTCTTTAATCATATTTTAATACTGAATGAAATGTGGGTAGCCAGAGGTTTAGCCAATGTAAATCACTGAAGGCAGTAGCATGATGTCAGGTTAGATGTAATTTATAGATGTTTACATATATGTGAAATAAATACAGGAATCAGGTTTCTATTTCATAGTTCATTCAGAGCAATAAATTTCCTTACAAATTAGAATTTTGTTTCGTTGCTTTTCTGAATTCAATAGAAGGAAAATCAGGAAAAACTTTCAAAGCCATGGTATGCAGGGGATTTGATTAAGAATATTTTTGGCCACTCCTTTTTAAGTTTCATAAGTTTAAGATTCATAAATCCAGAAGATGATATTGAAATTCTAAACAAGTATAAATATACCCATGTTTCTAACTTAAAAAAATAAGATTACCATACTTATCATATTTATTACTATATTGCAATAGAGTAAGTCAAAGAAAAGTGACAGTGGCAAGTTTCCCAGCTGTGACCCCATATTTGAAGTTAAAAAATTTAACATTTCCCTTACATTTGCTACAGAAATTAATTTAAGTGTTGTGCAGGAACAAAGCAGTGTGTATTATCATTTTAACTCCAACTTATGTTGCAGAAATTATTTAAGGCTTGTTTGAGTGCCTTTCTTTTTTTCTGAAGAAATTATTATAGTCAGCTTTAAAGTCTTACTTTGTGCGATAGTAGATCTTCATTTTACATGACTCTTTCAGTAAATGCCAAAAATTAATTGTGGGGAAAACTTGTACTCTTAATCTTTGTTCTTTGTCTGACTTGATGTGCATGAAAGCTCAGGCCTGATGTGCAAAAAGGAAAGAAAGGTAGGAAAAAAGTCTCCTCAAGAGTATTTGCTTTCAGCCAATTATTGACATGCTTCATTCAAAGACATGATTGTTCACACTTACAGCTGCATCTGTCTAATATCATCCTGGATCAGGGGAAGTTGTTGCTAGGAATTGAGATAATGATTATGATGAGTTGTCCTTTGGACATATGTATTAATGACAGTGTTTCCCTGGCACTCACAGATGAGTTTCTAATCTCATAAAGTATGCTCAAAAATTTGCATACATATGTGCCCAATGTTTTATTTATAGATTGACAGCCACTGCTGGGCTTTTAGATTGAGATTATACATCTTCACACTACAGTTCTCATTAAGATAGTTAAAGTGATGTCAGTAAGTTTCATTAATTTCTCATGTTCAAATGCAAGTGAGAGTAGAGAGAATTTATACTGTATGTTTTAAAGTTAAAAACAATAGCAGTTGTATTTATATAGCAAAGAACTGCTGGTATGTACCTGCTCACCAACAAGTCCTGCAGTGAAAGAGAACTTCCTAAATAGATGTGAAGCCATGTGCATGCATGTAACCAGTAAAACCCTCCTTGTCCTCTTCTAATAAGTGTGGTACGAGCAAAAAAGCAGGTTTTATACTGAAATTAGTGTACACCTAAAGCAATGTGCTGCACCTATTACTTGCCCACATAATTTAGATTTGAAAGCTAGTGGAAATGTCAGTAGCCTTTGGTATATCCAAAGTCTGGTTCTTAGAAATTGGCAAATCAGTTGTAATAATGTAGAAGCTGTGTGTTCTCTTCATTTTATAAAATATACGATCTCTCTCTAAATCCTGGTTCTCAGAAGTAAAAATCATTTCACTTTCCTGTTTTCTGTGTATTTACAGAGCAGGGTAGCACTTTTAACTATGTAATTTTACTGGTAAAATTGCCTTGATATTGTAAATGACATGCACAATTTCCCCACCCCTTTCCAATCCTGGTTTCAGCCTATGCAAGTTCACAGTATCATGTCATGAGCTGTAATAACATGGTTGTCTGTTATTCCTATGGCAGGAAGAACAGCCTCGAAGGGATACAAGGAAAGTATCAATGCCTTCTAAGAAAGCTGGTGTTGGCAACTGCATACAAATGAGAGGACAGTCCCTGTTTTAAAGAACACTGGCAGGTAAGGAGTATGCCAGGAGAGGTAATAGTTCATAATTTAAAATTTATGCAAAAGGATCCTAACACATCTTCAGGCATGGAGAAATGAAGATTTTCTATTTCCATGTTCAGTTGGCATCATTCTACAGCTAGAAATATCAGAAAACTCCCATTCAAATAGTGAATTCCGGAATCTACCAATTTCTTTTATGTTTAAAATGAAGTTACACCTAATACCCACAATGATTCTGGGGTGTTTTGACTTTGTGCACTAACTCATGCAAAATCTTTGCCAAATTAAGCTAATAAGAATGGCAACTTTGCGCAGGTTTAGACAAAATCTGCTGACTCATCTTTTCCTAGAGACTGGATTTCTTACACTGTTTTTAAGTGAATTTATCAGTGTGGACTGGTGGCCTGTCAGGAGTGTAATTTGCAGAATAGAATGTCAGAAGAGATTGAATCCTGGAGGTGGAAAGGATGGCAGTTCCTGTAAGCTGGAGATGCCACATAGTACATGGAATATAGATGCCTTGTTACATACATACTGCTTGGGTTACTTCTCAGGAATGAAATGCTTAGAACTGCTGGCGCAAAGTGCTGAAGAACTGTAAACTGAGTTTTCCAATAAATTAAATGTTTCTGAAACTAGTAAAATCTAAGCTCTTTACACTGGTGGATTGTTTATTTTTTTTTTTTTTTTTGCTTAGCTCATTTGTTTGGTGTTGAGGTTTTTTGTTTTCTTGTTTTTCTTTTTTCTTTTTTTAACTCCCTGGGCCTGCTTTTGCTAATGCTTGTAACAAGGACTGTCCTGCTAACTGCTTCATGTTTATTGAATGCGAGATATTTCAGTGAAGAGAACACAGCAGCACAGTGCTGCTGAGGGAAATGGCATGTTGGGTTTGGAAAATACACTTTATACTATAATGAATATGCAGAAAACCTTTAAAAGAACCTAGACCATAGCAAAACCCATGAACTTTTGAAAGAAAAATAGGTGTTAAAATGTAAAGCAGCAGAAGGGCATAAGGAGCTGTGTGTGTGTGTGTGCATAACTTGAATCCAGCTGAAGCCATACCTCTTCAGAGACCTTTCTTAATACAGAAGAACCTTAATTTTGCAAGAGGTGAGTCTGTTTCTATTTATACCCATGAATACGAGGATAAATGAAATCCAGATCATGTGTGCTTGGTGTTATTGGTGTTTGAAAGCTCTCTCATGGTGTTCATGGGGATGAAATGAAACTTCCCTCAAGCAGAAATTTTACTGGCAAATGAGCTTCTTTTGTTTGTGAGAAGTCAGCAATATTTGCAACCGAGATTCTGATTTGGATAGGATACTACAGAGTATGCACTCTGGTGACAGCTGGGTTGGAATTCCTCTCATCTAGTCCTCAACTTCTCCATCTAAGGTAGTAGAAGTAAAGTCCTGGTAGGTTTCATTTGTAGTTCACTAGGTATGCTTTAGCTCACAGTTCTCTTAGACGTTTTGTGTTTTGTTTTAGGATAAAGGCTTCATTCCATGGGAATTCTTTACGGACGAAGTAAGTCACACTCTAGAGGTGTCTGTACTGCAAACAAGTTTCATGAAAGAAAGTTCTCATAGTGAGCTTGTGGATTTCTCAAAATGTTGAAGTCCCTGCAGGTTTTCTCACAGCAGCTATTGATGTTGTAGCTTAAAGCGTTTTTCTTCTTTTTTTTTTTTTTTTTTTTTAGCTGCTGGGAAGGGACTGTGTGTGGAAAGATTTTGTAAAAGATAACTCTTCTAGAAGAGAGACAACCCTGTCAATAGAGCTAAACCGCTTAATCTGTGAGCAGCTATCTCTTCATGGCAATAAATATGAAGACTGCATGGAGCCAGAACAACAAAGAATGATCATTTTATTTGCTGATTTACCTTCTTACTGGTAGCTGGTTAATGCATTTAGCAATGTGTTGTGATTAAGACACTGTTGTTTGGGAAGAAATGAAAATAGACTGCTTCAAGTAAGATGGACTGGTGCTAAAGGTATTGCAAGGCAGGGTATTATGTTCTTTATTGCAGTATTTCCTTCCCTGACCTTTTTTTTCCCTACTATTTCCCTTGCTAAAAATGTTCTTGTTTTCATGAATTCTAGCAGTTTCTATGGACAGGATTTTTCAGCATCTTGGGGGGGCATTTATTCTTCCCAGATGTTTTGGCTTGTAGGTTTTTTTTCTATATATTTCTAACTAAGAATGACCTTTTCTGTGATGATTGACCAGCTGGCAGGAAGATGAAAGAAGAGTATTTCTAAGAATAGAATTAGACTGACCTGTCTGTGTGATGTCCTGAATCTTGTTAATCTTGTTAATTACAAGGCATTTTAGATTTTGTCTCATTAGACTTCACAAATTTTCATTTTTATCCACAGTGTGTCTAAGTCTAACTCTAGCATTAATTTTGATGTGAATAGGTGTCAAAGTTATCATTTTCTTTGGGTTCTTCTCTTAAGGTAAGTTTACTTTAAGACCAGAAACCCCTGCCTGCTCATCACACCTTAATTCAAAGAGCAAATCAGTAACTGTAGGTAATTACTCTGCATTTTATTTTGCATTCAGTATCATAGGAAATTTTTCTATGTGTGTGTATCCAAGTAAAGAAAGATAATGACCTCAACTGTAGTGAGAATTCTTCATTCGCAGAACTACCTATGTACTGTATTTCAGTGTGGAAGCTATTAGGTCTTTCTTTAAAGGTAAATATTAGCAAAGGTCCTCTTTTTGCATTTGAGTGCTTCTGAGGGTCTTTACTGCTCTGCTTTCTTAATGTTTACAGTTTTTACTCAGAATCTTTGGACTGTAGTTAAGGCAAAGGTTTTTAATATAGCCTCATCTTTCCCCATTATATTAATTGTATTTGAAATGCCAGCATGTGGGTATTATTGGAATTAAGAATGGGGTAGAACTGAACCTACAGTTTCGTTTTGAAGGTCCAGTGCATTGTAGAGACTATGAATGAGAGACATATGCCCAGCTGATTGAAAGCATTAATAGAATCCTATTAGTCCTCATGGGCTGGAGATATTTTGAAGCAGAAACTTGTGTAGAGGCCCAGCAACTTGACAAACTAGACAGACTAGATTAGAGGCCATTGTCTTCTTTATTCTCACAAAATTAAGTGAGAAAGTTTCTCATTTGATCATTTGCCATTGACACAAAGCATATTGGACAGCAATTTCATACGAACTTGGAGACCTATTAGCAAAAGGTAGGGATATAAACCTGGAAATTTCTTTACAGAACATGTGATAAATAGGTGTATTCCTCAGAGCCATCAAGAAAGTCACATTCCAATAAATTTAAATTAGTGAAGGGAGAAAATAAGAATAAAAGTCACCAATTGCCTAGTTAAATTAAAGAAAAACTATTGGTATACAGAAAAAAAAAAAAGAAGGGAAACCAGAGATATTTTCATTTTTTTACACTGACTTCAATAAATGGTCAAATAATCTCAAAAATGGTAAAACCAGCAAAGTGAATCATACAAGAGGCCTTGCTCAGTGATGTGTATTTTGTTATAACTCAGTTCAAATATAGGGTACATTGTGTCTGATAACCCTGTCAGTTTGAGATTAGGGACAGATACATCGTTTCACACTCATAACCAAATATCTCACTCAATCATAGGCAAAACAAACAGTACAGAGGAGGACTGACCAAAATACTGCTGAAGAAAAAAAGGACAAAACTCCAACAACCACCAAACCTGCTCGAATCCTGAACAATATTTTTGCTCTTCTGGCAGATCTTAAAGTGTGAGGGTAACTGATTTACTGCCAGTTTTCAGTTGAACCTCTGAGGAATTACTTTTTGCCTGACCTTCACTCCACTGAAAGAGTTTGAAATCCTACTGCCTTACTCTCATAAAGTTAAATCCAGACTACTGGATCATCAATGCTAAATATCATTCAAGAAAGGTGAGATATGAGCTCTGAAAATTGATAGGGAAAATTAGTGTTGAAATATAACAAATATTCAGCTTTCTGCCGTGAAAGAGAGGAATAGGAAGGTAGTGCTGAGAATAAGAGAATTTGGCTAAATTAGTTTATTACCTACCATTGCTCATTACTTTGCATAAACAAAAATACTCCTTTGCTTAAAGTGCTTTTTGCATTCTCTTAGGTAGAATGCAGAAGATAATTTTCTGTTTGACTCTATTGCCTGCTAATTTGGCTAGATGTAGATCTCCATTGAACTCTTGCATAGCATTATTACTGTAATTATGTTTATGTTGCACCTCATTTGCTTTTGAAAGATGTACACCGAATAAAAGAGAACTCTTTATCTTTCATCTAAATATTGTTGATATTTATAAATTTATGATAATCTACCCTCCAAACCTCCAAACATGACTGTTTGCTTTCCCTTAAATTCTGGGAACTTGTGGGAAATCAATCAGTTTTGAAAACTAAGAACACTGCCAGCTTAAAAAAAGCATAACCTTTTTAATTAGACTGCTCTTAACATGTTCATTTTTGTTGTGCATGGTGAAATGAATGGAGACTAACTAGTTTGCCAATACAGATGCTATGTGGTTAATTGTGTTACAGAGAAATAATGTCAGATTATAACTGTCTTGTAATTTTTTAATGTTTCTGCCCTGTAAAGTTTACTATCCCATTAAACTTGTAGGTTAATCTTTGTTAGGAGGCTTTCTTAAGATTTCCTAATTAGATGGCTGATAGAATAATTCATCATATAAAACAATACATCTCAGAAATTCCTAGTTATAATTTAGTTTATAGGAGCACAGAATCATGAGACATATTTCTTATTTCCAAATTCAAATTAGTAGATATGCCCTCCTAAATTACGTTTTTCAATTTCAAAGGCAAAATCAATATACTTAAGATTACTTGAAATATATTTTATCCACTGCATAGCATCTCAGCTTTTACTCTTCCCTTTTAAACATCCTGGCAATAAATCATGCTGGGTAGATAGTGATTTGCATTAAACAATAATGATGGAAATATATACACCAGGAAAATGCAATTATCTACACACACAAAAAAGCAGCTTCTTAAGGGTTATGATTGTTAGCCTCATTTTCTATGGAAACAAAGTATATGGGATTGTACTGTCTCCACATCTGTCTCTCTACCTCTGCCTCCTTACTCAATGGCTAGTTTCAAGCAAATTAGATGGTATGGTTCAAAGACACTAAATTCCTACAAATTTTGGTGATCAGAGACAAAACCTCTCTGAGAGACTCTAACACTTAGTGAAAGAATGCAGCAGGATCTTAAATTTATTTGACATCAGAAAGAGATGTTGTAAATCCCATACAGGGAAAGCTTCAGTTGGAATCTATTCTTTTGTTATGTGTCAACAAATTCACTCCTCCATCAAAGTTTATCTTTGACATAAATTCTTTGTTGTATAATAGGTTCATGCCTCAGATTTTGTGTACTTCCACTGAAAAGCCAGTTGATTATGAGACACAGCTGCATTGCAGACCAGGGCTTGGGAGGTCTAGTGCTTGCAGGAAGTATTTTTCCCTTGTGCAGTGCTATGGTATAAAGCAGTATGACCCCGTTGTGTTAATTGCTTTGTGGATAGATCTTCAACCTGCAGTGAGCTTGTCTAGATTCTTGTTGACACTCGTAGTGATTGTCCTTTCTTTGTATGCCATGAAGATGATCAGAAGGCTGGAACACCTCTCCTATGAGGAAAAGATGAGAGTTTGGGTTATTCAGTCTGGAGAAGAGGAGGCTCTGGGGAGACCTTAGCACCCTTCCAGTACCTAAAGGAGAACCTATAAGAAAAATGGGACAGGCTTTTTGGCAGGTTCCATTGTGACAGGACAAGGGGTAATAGTTTAAACTGAAGGACAATCAATTTAGAACAGATGTAAGGAAGTAGATTTTTACATGAGGATGGTAAAACATTGGCACAGGTTGCCCAGAGAGGTGATAGATGCCCCATCGCTGAAAACATATCAGGTCAGGTTGGATGGGGTTCCAAGCCACCTGACCTGGTTGAAGATGTCCCTTTTCATTGCAGGGGCATGGACTGAATGGCCTTTGAGGGCTGCTTCAACCCAAGGCATTCTATGATTCTATGGTTTGTGCTTTTCCCTTCACTACAGGATTTGATGCAAAGATCTAGGGGCTTCTAGCTATAATCCTGAGCTTGCTATGCATGGCAGTAGTCTGGCAGAAGCATCAGTTGAACCATGGCTTTTAACTATACTGAACAAGCCACAGTGATTTCAGTAAAAGACGTTGCCACAGCTGTTAACAGAGTCACAAGACTTTAAGTTTCTAAAGAATACTTAAGCACTAACTACCTTTGAAAATATATGCCTTACTTTTTTTATGAATTCAAGAGGCCATTCTAACTTCCCATCCCCTTGTGATTTATGCTTATGCTGCATTTATGATATTTGATATTGTTTAAATGATAAAGACTTTCTTTCTACCACCAAAAACACCGTGATCCCGGGCACTGGTCATACATAGTGTTACATCAAATGAAATGTTGTTACCCTTTGTTAGGTAAAGAATAGAGTTCATTTCAGCTGTTTACTCAAAAAGCAAGAGGCATCACCATCATCATATAAATTGTGATTTTATTTATATTTTAGGAGTGCTTGGAAGCCTCCATCAGTGTCAGTGTGCTATTATGCTGTGTGAAAAGCACAGCAAAGGCAGAGTTCTTATTCCAGGGAGCTAATGATTTGAGAAACTGCAGAATACCAGGACATTTTTATGCATATTTATGTCTGAATTAATATTATCTAACATCTAATGATTCTTTTTACACTTTATGAGTTGCATCATCCATTGTTATTCTAGCAGGATGTAGAACACTGATATGATACCTCTACCATTATTGAGATAAAGAATGAAATTATTGGAAGTCCTTTTGCAATGAATAATTTTATTCTGTCAAAACTTGACAGATAATGCTCCTTTTTCTCTTGTCTTTCTGATGACTGAATGTGAAGACTAAAACTATTACAATCCATACAAACAGAGGAGGGGAAATTATCAAAATAGTGTATTTGTGACTGGAGAGTTTAAAAACAGTTGCCATAAACCAGGTCATTAATTCACTCTATAAGAAATGCATGCATATCTTATTCTGTAAGGAAAGATACTTTTATTGCTCTCACTTAAGTAATAAATCATGGTGAAAATCTGTTATGAAAATACAGCCCTGCACAGTGGAAAAACAAATTCCTTGTTAGATCTGATGACTGAAGATAAGAAATTATGCTGGAATTACACAGAGCTCTTCTTGTGGGTGCTGAGGAAGTGGGAGCTCAACCCACATATAAGGTATGCCTCTGGAGTCCTTGGTTTGCCTTGGTCAACCTGTGCTCCTTTCATCATCTCTAGCTCTCCTGACGGTTCGCTCAGTGCTACGTGTCATGCAGGTCATGTTGAAGATATTGTTGGTCTGGCAGAGTGTCTCAGCTTTTTGGGTCTTCTTGTGGGTTCATTTTCTATTGACAGGAGGATGCAGAGATAAAAAGGGGTGTAAAAGGGCAGAATGTAAAGAACAGAGAGCTTTGAAGATGCTGCAGGCCAATTTATTGAACATGAGATCTGTGGCATGTTGGTGACCTCCCTTGCACATTCTAGAAATGAACGGGGAAGAAGTCAATACTATCAGTGCAGAAGTCTGAGGAAGAGAAAAATTTTAGTCTGGTCCAGTGAAAAATGGGATCACTGCAACCACTGATCAAGTGATATATGTCCCCCCATTCTGGCTATATCTGTACCAGAAGCGAAAATAGTGTAAGGGAATGTACTGGGGCAGTTGAGTTTGATCAGCAGGTAGAGGAGCCACTGACCATGTTTTCAGACCATGTGAACCACTACCTGTTACTGCACATAGTGTGGGAATTAGCACAGATGCAGAACTGGTCCCATCTGGCAGTTTGTGGCCAAGGAATGATCTGACTTTAGAGGCTGTAAATTCAGTGATGATAACTGGGTTAGACCATGCACTCTCTCAGGCCAAGGCATGATCAGAGAAGTGCTTAATTTTCAAGTGTAGTTATAGCTTGTTTTTCCAGCTGTGTAGCTCTAGTTCTTACCTAGGATCTTTTTTTTTTTGCTTATGGCACTGGAGGCTCATGATTCAGACCTTTGGGTTAGCAGAGACTGCCTGCCCCATAAACACACATTACTTCTACTGAACTTTTAGCCAGGGAATTTCTGAGCCATCTTGTGGCCGTTGTGCATGCTCATGAACAAAGATCATGTCTTTCTTCTTGTCTGCTTCACTCACCAGAGATGGCCTCAGTGTCCCTGTGCATATACAAATGCATGTTTAAGATTTAGTTTTCCATGTTTTATCTCTGATATTAACATACAAGTATTTTTAAAGCCAGTATATTTTCCTCAAGCAAATCTTACTTCTCGATAGAGCTAAGCAAAGTAGAACTAATAAAAGAGAAGGAATGTGTATGAATAAAGAGTTCACACATGCACATACATACATGCACACACACAAAAGTATTATCCAGTAAATCTGTGCAGTGTAGTCTTTTTCAGCGAAAAGATGTAGCTTCAGGTCTGGTTTCTGCCACCTTTCTGTTGCAACATTCAGACTCACACAACAAGACTCATCAAGTAGCTTGTGTAGCTACATATAAGCTAACACAATGCCCATTTGACACTGAAAATGCCAAAGTTACAGGCTCTCTGCTTCTTTGTAAAGAATAGTAGTGGTGAAAGTGGTCAGTCACGTATGTGCTTTTTAGGTAAGAATTGCTGACTGTTCAAGCTGCAAGATTGATCATTCTTCAATCAAGAGTTTGCCTGAACATGCAGTGGTTGTCTCTCTGACAACAGTGGAAAGAAAACACACTTTTTTTCCTGCTGGCCAATGGACCATGAAGAGGGAGATTTTCTGGTTCTGTTCCTCATCTGACCCATTGTCATGGTTTAACCTCAGCCAGCAGCCAAGAACCATGCAGCCGCTCACTCACTTCGCCACCAGTGGGATGAGGGAGAGAATAAGAAGGGTAAAAGCCTATGGATCGATATAAAGACAGTTTAATAGAGAAAGCAAAAGCTCCACACATAAGCAAAGCAAAACAAGAAATTAATTCACTGTTTCCCACAGACAGGAGGTGTTCAGCCATCTCCAGGAGAGCAGGGCCCATCACGCATAACGGTTCCTTGGGAAGACAAACTCCATCTCTCCAAATGTCCCCTCTTCCTCCTTCTTCCTCCCACCTTATATACTGAGCATGATGTCCTATGGTATGGAATATCCCTTTAGTCAGTTTGGGTCACCTGTCCCAGCTGTGTCTCCTCCCAGTCTCCCATGCACCCGCAACATCCTTGCCAGCGTGGCAGTATGGAAAGCAGCAAAGGCCTTGACTCTGTGTAAGCTCTGCTCAGCAGTAACAAAAACATCTCTGCATTATCAACTCTGTGTTCTACATGAATCCTAAACATAGCCCATACTAGTCACTGTGACAAAAGTTGACTCCACTTCAGCCCAAACCAGCACACCAGTGTAGTTTGCTGGAGGCATGATGGAATCAGTTCTGTAATGAGGAAGAAGATGAGAATTTATTCTCTCTGGAATTGATTTTAGTTTGTATGTGGATGGCTCCTGTTGATGTTGCTAACTTACATAGCTGCTCTTGACAGGGAAGTGGTGACTGCCCCAAGTGTTTTTCCGCACCTTTAAGTAGGAGTTGCTATTGTTACTGCAGTGGCTGAGGACTAAGAAACATGTGCCTGCAGCACTGCAGTCCAGAGATGCCATCTAGTTTAAAGATGCCCAGTTTAAAGCTTCTGGTCACAATCTCTGTTTCATTTTGCTGTATAGATGGATAGAAGCTGTAAAGGTGAGTTTTGACTGCTGACTGAAAAACCTGCTGAGCATCATGGGTTGGCTTCCTCAGTTTGTTCCCTGGCCTCTGCCTAGTGTGAGGCAGCATGAACCTGTCCATCAGGAAAGATCCACAACTAAATTTAATTCCTACCATCATAGAAATTGATAGGATATGCTTGTATCAGAAAATCATAATTTATAAAGAAGGCAACATGAAGTAAAGATTGTACAAAATTTTCACTTTAAACTGACACTTAAAAATTAAATGGCAATTTACATTTTGTCTTGACAAAATTCTCAATTTTTCCAGGTCTTTGGTTTGAAGATATTAATTGTAGAACTGCTGATTTTTTGTGTTGATTTAAATAAAAACTTGCATATACTTCAAATCGAAAAAAAAATTCTTCCAAGTACTTAAAAATATACTTGTTAACTATTATCTTGGAGTAGAAATTTTCTCATGACAGAAAGCTCTTTTTCCTCAGAAACAGTAATTATAGCCAAATAATTTTGTGGTCATCTGAATGACCACTGATGAATTTATCTGGTCTAAATGGGGCATTTTTCACAGCTTCAGTTTCATATACAGTCATAGTCTGATTTCAAAGGCATTATTTTTAGGCATATTTTAGCAGTCAAGTTATGAAGGCCATTATGTACCCCTTGCACTTAGTTGCAATCATTTTGTATAAACATTGTATCTCAGACTGCCATAACCTTGACTTCTTAATATTTTTTCAATTAGTAATTTTCCTTTTTTATCTCAAATCTCTACAGTTGTGCATATTTATAATATGTGAAAAGAAACAATCTCTTTTCTACACATCAATATATACAATATTTACATTATGCAGTGATGATCTCCCTCCCTCTGTGTGTGAAATAACATTTCTCAGTCATGGTCCTAAGGGTGTAAATCAAAACAGAGTCAGCCTAAAAAGGGAGCTTTTCATCCTCAAATACATAAAATATGCATATTAAATTAAAAAGCTTTGGAATTCATGAATTACTGTGGCCTGGGGTTAGTAATAATTTATATCTTATGAAATTACTCTGGTAGTTATTCATGGCAGTACTCGACAGTAAACCATACATACCACAGTACCATTGCAATACATAGAGTACATCACAGATTACTTAAAAAGGAAAAAAACATTTTTTACCTGATGAAAATCAATCCAGCTGTATTGATTCTCTCCCACTAAAGATCACACTGAGGTTTTCAGTCAGTGTCTAGGATGCATTTGGAATACAAGACTAGATGTATAAGGGAAGCTTGGGGTGCACAATGGGCTCTTTGATCATTTACATATGTTAGGATTCAAATCAGTCACTTCTTTGCACTAGCTTACCACTATGTTATTTCCTCCTTTTAGCTGCTAGAGACATACTCCTTTTTTATCCAGGAAGGAAAATTCAGGTGAAAGTGAAGATGCTATGGAAGTTATTTGTTGGGTTTTTTGCTGTGTGTTTTTTTTCTTTCTTTTTCTTTCCAGTAAATCATTAGGAAATTTGTACTGTTGGCTGCAGTTGAAACTGGTTTACACGGAGAAGCCTGGTAGGGGTATAGGGGAGAGGGCAAATATGATTCTACAGTTGCAGGCTGGGATGGTCTGCAGTTGAAGCAGTAGCAATCAGTCTCATAGAGTTAATCTTATGGCACAGGGATAATCCTGGAGGCTGCTGGAGAAGGGCTTCACTGAGCTTTGTACAATAACAGAAAGATACATTGAATACTAGTGAACCTATGAAAAGTTTGGAAAATGAGAAAACATTTGTGAAATTGTGAAGAAAACATGTACTCTTCTAGAGAGTATTTAAAATTCATAATGGTTTTCTTATGTCTTTTTGGGAAATCTTTATGTTTATGCCTGCTACATTATCAGCATTATGATATTACTTGTCTTGTAAAAATAACAACTAAGAGCTGCCTTGCAGAATCTGAAGAGGGCCTACAAGAGAACTAGAGAGGAATTTTCACAACGGTGTGTAGGGATAAGACAAGGGGTAATGGGTTTAAACTGAAGGAGAGTGGGTTTAGATTAGATATTAGGAAGAAATTCTTTACTGTGAGCATGGTGAAGCAATGAAACAGGCTGCCCAGAGAAGCTGGGGATGCCCCATCCCTGAAGGTGTTTAAGGCTAAGTTGGACAGGGCTCTGAGCAACTTCATCTAGTGGAAGGTTTCCCCTCCCATGGTGGTGTGTTGGAGCTAGATGGTTCCTTCCAACCCAAACCATTCTGTGATTCTATGGAGTCAAAAGATGCAAAACTTCAGGGAGAGACATGCAGTCTTTATCACATGATATCACCTATTCCTACATTCTTAGATGCCTCAGTTGAATAAGGTACAGAAAATCCATGTCTGTGGAGAGATGAAGAACAATTCACACCTCAGGTCATTTAAGCAATTTTCTGGAAGTCTTCATGTTATTTCTTTAAGATCGTAGAGAGATCCTTAATAACTGGGTTGCCATGTCATGCATCTCATTTGTCTGCCCGATCTTAGGAGAGAAGATCCACACCGAAGAGTATGATTTTTTTTCATTTTATAGAAACTTGTGTGAAGCTCTTTTACATCATAACCTGCCACCTCATATTCTTGACTGGAATTATTGTGCTAACTCCTGCGCCCTAAAAGTATGTCAGGACTGTGGTAAGAGCCTTGAAGGTATAGGAGCAGTATAATACAAGAGTAAGGATAGTATTGCCATTCTTTGAAGTAATGGTAGCATTTAAACACAATTTTTCAAAACAATATTATAAATTTTAAGCAGTTTATAAAATTTTTTTTCATTTGCCTCTATGGCGGAAGTATATTGAATGTAATATTTTGAGATTTGTTTGTAGAAATCTGTCTTTCAGCCTGTTTTGCCAGCTGAAGGGCCAGCTCACCTGGAGGAGTTTCATGGTAGAGGAAGTTCCACTGAAGGGAATTTCTGCCAATACACTGCCAGGAAGTAGAGTTATAGATTTTTTTAGGATCCTTCCCTACTCTTGTGTAGCTGGGATAAAATACAATGGAATGATTCATTTTACAAAGGTTTGCCATGCTTTTCCATGCTTATTTGAGGAACAACTGTCAAATTATTTCTTTGAGTGAGGGTTGGATCAGAGGACCTTCACATCTCCCTTTCAACCCAAATAATTACATAGCTTTCTGGGTTTTGAGATGGATTTCAGGAAACAGTGTGTTTGTGGTGATGCTTGTGGTCATGTCGGCAGCTAACTTCGTCTCTGCTGTTAATTAATGCACATGGCTGATGCAGTCCCTCTCGTACACTGTGACACGGTGTAGGCTGGGATCATTTACACCAGCAGTGAATGATGGAATTGCTAGTGTTAATAAGTAGTTATGAATTGCCACAGTCACAGTGTATGCACAAGAATAGACAACAAAGTTGTTACTGTACTCCAACTATTCTTTGGTTTCTAAAAAAGTGCCACACTGAAAAATGGCTTTGGTTTTAGATATGTTCTAAAAGGTTTTGCATATAATTATAAAACTTAAAAATCATTCTTTAAAGTTGAATACAATATTAACTTTGAATTACTCTTCTAGAATTCCCAAATAGAATTTTTCTTACCTTTAAAGTTATTTACTTTTATTTCTTAACACTGAGATTGTTTCAGCATGAAAATGCTTGTTACATTGCCATGACAATTATTTTTCCAGAATTGATATTATCCAAACCATTTTCTGTGAAAACATTTTTATTGAAAGACTTCATAAACAAAAGAATTATGCTGCTTAATGAAGGTAGAGGGTTTTTATTTAATTATTACAGATGTCAATCATTACAGGTGCCTTTTTTCTATCTGAATCCATTACTCTGATACTGTAAGATGCCTCAGAATTTTCTAGACATATATTTGGGCCTAACCAGAGAAAAATATCCCCAACACAGGACTGATGTATGAAAAATAACCAAATATAACAAAAATATCTTTGATGCAGAACATTTCCAAATCTTTTCAGACTCCTGGAGAAAGACCTGAGAGCACTTTCCCCGTCGTGGAAGTCATGTAGCACTTTGCAGTACTGAGATTTTAATCAGGATTTCCACAATGTTTGACTTAATATTCCATGTCAGGATATTCTACTAGTTATGCTCTTTGAACCTCAAATTAAATAAATAACCAAGGAAGAAACACAACTGTCACTAATGCATGAAAGAATGCTTGGAAGAGAACAAGGATCAATTATTCCCATTAGCAAATGAGGGTTGAAGAAGAATTGTTTTAAAAGTATAGAGGCTAAATATTACCTAAGACATTGATAGAAATTAACTCTAACAAGCAATTTAATGAGGATGGAGGAGATGGGCAAGGTTAGAAATCTTCTTTTTGGAATGCTTAGTTTAATTATCACTGACAGAATGGAGGAAATAAACATAATAATGACTAAGTGAAGGGTTTTTTAGTCCAAATTATTCTAGAAATTCTATTGTGGCTATACCAAATGTGTATAAACCTCTCTCTGCTAAGCTCAAAATAAAGTCAGTGATGAGTAATCTTTTCATTTCTCAAGAAGCTTTCAAGGGCAGGAAAGGTATGAGCCAGAGGTTGTGTGCATTTTTCAAGATTTAACCTGGATGAGCAGCATGAGTCTTTAAAGAGCAGCAGTCTGCCTGCTAGTCCTCAAAACTAATGTAAATAATCTATAAATGACATTCCATTTGATCTTTTCCATGCTCTGTGACTATACATTGCCACTAACAAATTTCATGTACTGTTATATATCCAGAGCTGCATTTTGTGTGGCTTTTGATAGATAGCAACCCATATTTTCTTCCACAGAATGTGCTGAATGTGCTTCCCATCTGTCTTTCATCACAGACTTCTTTGTTGCACGTGCAACTGCTCCTGTTTAACCAGGGAACTGACTAATGGTGTCTAAAAATAACTGCATTGCTGTTCCCATTAATTCACAATATATACCTTAGAAAGCATCCTGTCTGTTAGAAAGCAGAAAGCCAACCCAAATGCCTAAGCAGAACTTGTCTTTATGCTAACTCATTTAATGAGAAAACATCAGTCCTTGCAGGGGCTAAGGCTTAGATTACGCATTGGAAAGACAGATTAGGCCATTGTGCAGTTTGGATCATAGCCACACAGTTGGAAGAATATGAACAAAAATACATGGGGCAATATCTGTCTGAATCAGAGCCTCAAAGCTGCATTTTTCATGCAGATTGTGTGCTGGATTCTACTGTGTCCCACTGCGTGGATTTATTCATGGCTCACTGCCATTTATTACACTAGAGTTTGCAAATGCATAATCTCCTACCTCTCCTTTTGCTGAGCAAGGAAACAAGGAAAGGATTAGCTGAAGGAATGTGTGCAAAAGTCTTCTGATGATTCTTATCCAAATCCTCAGTTTTCACTCTTGGAAAAGTTGGTCTCAAGTTTCCAAAATTATGAAGCAAGTTTTTAAACTGATAGCTGAGAATGAATTATGAAATCCCATATTCTGCTTTTGCATAGAGGTTGATATCATAGCTCCAACTTGCAAATGATTGCATTTGTATGCATGTATCTTTGCTACTGCTGGGAATGAGTAGGTCACCTCACCTAATTGTAGGTGCTTAACTAAGGTTGTTTATGTGCATAGTGTTTTTTTCTCTGGAAACAAAGATCATCCCTGTCCCAGAAGGGATGTCAGATGGCCAGTGGATGGCCTCTGTGACTTTTTACAATGTACAACTGGCATAGCCAAATTTAAGTTTAGATTGATTCCTTTTTTCTTAGAATTTATTTTAACACTTGTCAGACTGTCAATGACCTTTGTATATGTATCTAAGAACACCACAAGTATTCTTTTGGAGAATAAAGATGGTTATAAATCAGTCCATATTATTTGTGAAAATCTAATGCAAATCATTTAGCCGTTGAGAAGTATTGCCTGGAAGCATGGGAAATCTATTTTCCATCAACATGAAGAAAAATCCAATTTTTGTGTGAAACCTGTGAGATCTGAGTACATATTGTGCTAGATGTTATAAAGAATATATTGGGAATAAATTCTTCATTTAGTTACTAAAGACAAGTGACTAATCAAACTGAATTCTGCAGCTTATTTTCCGTGGATATCCACAAATTATATTTGCCCATATATGCATATAAATGGCTACAGCAGATAATAGGAAAAAAAATCTTTCATAGCAATCTTTTGTGAATCACTTCGCAAATTTCTTTTTCTTCACTGATCACACATCCAAACCCATCTATATTACCAGTGCTGATGCATTATGACACCTTACAGAAACAATTTGCATGTATATAGTGATGGATAATTTTTATTTGGATGATCTCTCAGACATAGGCCATTTAATGTATTTTTCAGTGGGAGATCTTGTAAACTGTCTCTTAGTCACTTGCTAATTTTCTAACAATGTTATAATAATAAAAATAATAATTATTTAGTATACAGCACATTTCATTTTCAAAGTGCTTTTGCAGTACTAATTAATCCTCACTGTGAGGTTTAATGGTGCATACCAGAGAATTATATTCTGGCTTAATGCCAATTGCCAATCAACTGACAAGATTATAATTTCAGAAGTTTTCCTAAGAGGAAAAAGGCGTAATTTAAATTAGCCTGGACAGCAGTGGCAGTTTTAATGGAAAGAATTCATAGGTCTTTGGAGTGCTCTGAATATCTAGATGCTTGGTTTGAGGGTGAAATTCTGAAATTTCAAAGAGAGGGCAACTTCAGTTTTAAAAACAATTATATTAAGAACAGCTAAAGCTACTTGAAAAAATGTTTTTACAATGTGTATGTAAGAGGGTTTCTTGATTATTTGTCCATAATGAATACCATCATTAGTTGAAAATCATAGAATCATAGAATACCAGTTTGGAAGGGAACTCAGGGATCATCTGGTCCAACCTTTCTTGGCAAAAGCATGGTCTAGACAAGATGGCCCAGCACCCTGTCCAGGTGAATCTTGTGAGTGTCCTGTGTTGAGTAATCTACTACTTCCCTGGAGAGATTATTCCAATAGATGATTGTTGTCATTGTGAGAAATTTTCCTCTTGTGTCCAAAAGGAATCTCCCCAAGATTAACTTGGACCCATATTACCCTTCATCTTTTCCATGTGGCTCCTTGTAAAAAGGAAGTTTCCAGCTTCTTTGTAGTCACCTTCTTAATACTGGATTAGTAGTTATAGTAGTCACATATAGGAAAACATAGGCACAAAGACTAAGTTACATGGTCCAAACTACTATTGCAATAAGGGACTTTGTTCCACATTATGTTTTCTTTTCTAGCAAAGCTTGCCCAAGTATTTTCTACCCTCTGCTAGTGCCTTTGGTACACACTGTTTCATTATAATAACCTGGGTCTGTCAAAACATGACCACAAAATATCTTTCCTTCCCCTCCCCAATATCTAAAGCTCTGAAATAAATTCAAAAATTAAGAATTAAGAATTAAGAATTTGTGACTTCTGGATCTGTATTGAATGCTCCGTTATTTTCAAGAGGTAGATATATTGTATTTGACTCTCTCAGATATACCTCACAGATATAGTTTGATGGTATGCCATAGCCTTTCACTTTATGTCACATTCTGACAAAGGAAGATTTTTGGTGTATTGTGGTTGTCTTGTGCAGGGACCATAAGAATGCTGTAGGGAGAGAGATGAACAGATACCTGTCCCCTAAGTGTTTGGGGTTTTTCTACACTATTTCATTTTATTCAGCTCATTTCAATGCAGAAAGAAATCAGACTTTGCAAGTTGTGAGAGTTGTGATTCTCTAGACAGCCCTAATACTTTATATTGAGAAATACCTGCTGAAATCTTCCTCAAGAGGTTGACAAAACTTGTTTAATTTCCAGTGACATTTTTACAAGTGTTTACATAATGTACATTAGTTTCATTTGTTTAATGCAGCCAAGAAGCTGGAGAGGCAATTTTTCTAGCGTGATGTAATCAGGAGTGCCACTGCTTTTTCCTCAGGGAAAAAGAAATCCTAGGAAATGTATGTACTGTATTAAAGACTTCAGAAACATGAATTACTTGACAGATTGTTACTCTCTAGCCTGTAAACACATTTAGAGTATTTTTTAAAGACATATTAACTACCTGATAGAGTGTAATAACTCCAAAGGGTTTTACTTCAGTATGTCATACAGATACAGTTAGGGTCTTTAAAATACAACAGAAAATAATATATCCTTTAACCAACGGGAAAGCAGCAGTTGCCTCAGAGGCGGTATGGTTTGTTTTACGCATCCTTGTAAATCAACATTTGTCTTCTTTAGAGCTGCAACCACGAATGTGTCAACAGCAAGGTTTTCATTGCAATGGCTTAAAACATGTCTTTGGTGGCAGAGGTAGGATTCGTTTGAGTAAATGTTATAATGGTATTCTTCACTATGAGGGTGGTGAGAACCCGCAACAAATTGCCTGGAGAAGTTGTGGATGACCCTTCCCTGTTCAAATTCAGGTTGGATGGGGCTCCGGGCAACCTGGTGTAGTGGAAGGTGGCCCTGCCCATGGCAGGGGCATTGGAACTAGACGATCTTTAAGGTTCCTTCTAACTCAAACCATTCTATGATTCTATACTCTGTAACTCAATTGTCTTCATTTGAGCTAGTTGCCTACATTTCTCTAATAGTCTATTGAAGGAAAGATGTGATGCTTCTAATCCTATGTCTGTGATAGATCAGGTGTATCATGTCCTTAAATGTCTGTTTCTCTTTGCTGTTGGTAACCAGCATTACTATTAGAAATAGCTACAAAAGTCTGGGTAAAAGATTTAGTTATGGTGCAGTGCACCACAGGAAACCTCATATCTCAGGAACCCTTTCCAATGCTTGCACCATATAACTGTGTAAGGCTACCTCAATGGGAGGCAGAATGGCTGATTGCTTGAAGACAAAACTTGCCTTGGGAGAATTAATGTAATGTTCTAGAACTCATTCTGCAATTTAATCCCCCCCCCCTCCCCAGATATTCCTGGGTTGTGTTTTACTTTTATTTACATTCTTGGTTGGATTACCTTTCTGTAAAATTATTTTGGGCCTGGTTGTATTTCAACTAGAAGATAAATAAGGAGGTCATACTGTTCAAGAAGTGTAATAAACCTACAAAGACTTAGTTAGACACACCTTGCCTTCATTTAACACAGTAAAAATAATTTGTTAATGTAATCTGAACTGCCAGAATCTCTGATTTTTGTCAGTATCCAAAAAGTACTGACATGTAAATATTTCCTGTAACTTTTTTTATATCTAGTTATAAGGTTTTTGTTTAGGAAAATGCTCTCTACTACCATGTGACTCTTTATATACTTTCCTATTTCTGTTTTATTCTCTGCAAGTATATAATTAGGTATGCTCATTCCTGGCATTTTTCAAACTCTTGATTGAAATAACTTTCTATAGCTTATTTTCTAACGATGTGACTTCCCATGTTATGTGGTCTGCTGCACTATCTTCATGTCTTATGCAAGAGTGGTGTTTCATATGGCTAAGATTTTAATAGACATTTTTCTGAAATAAGTCTGGAATAAATATTTCTTCCGTGTATCTCTTGTTTTATATATAATAGAACAGAACCAAAGTGGTCAAAAAAAGTAACAATAATTGTTGCATCCAAAGAAATTTGAGAAGTTTAAGTCCAAAAAAGAACATGGTAATCTTGTTTGAGCTCCAGAATAACAGCAGACAGCAGATCATTCCCGATAGAAGAATGCAAGCTACAGTCGTAGTACATGTCTTCCAAGAGTGCTATTAGAGCAGTTCTAGCTGCTGCTAGAAATTTTTGTAAATGAAAACTCCAGCAAACAGAGACTTGATTACTGGGCAACCCTGGCTTTCCATGTCATTTTCAGGCCTGTCCTACAGCAGAAAAAACTGCATTATCATCCAAGCACCTTAGTCTCATTCAGGTGCCTGTTAGAGACTTTTTCCCAGACTGTACTACACTGTGGCTTACACCTGCTTTCTTATGGAGGCTTATCCCCAAGCCCTTGAATGCAGTAGTGAAGAGATGCTGCAGAAAGATGGAAATTTGCTGATTAGTGTCTTCAGTTACAGGTTTAAAAGTCAACAGAGGCGGTTTAACTGAAAATTTTAGACTAATTGGTTATGGAATGGAACTCACACATTTATCAGGAAATAATTTTAGACTCCTAATTAGACTTTCAAACTTGATGCAGTAGCATCTTTAATTATAACCCTCTTTATAATGGCTTGTTATTCATTTATGTACATAGAATTGCTTCCTTATTGCCTGATTGAGAAACTTCAGTTAGTAATTATTCTCAGTTATTTGATAGATGATTTAAACTTTGATTCAATTGACCAAATATGGTGAAGTAGTGACATTTAAGATGTGTGGTCTCAGGTTTCTAAATCGTTATCCTATCTGGCCTCCAACTATTGTCCCAGGAAAGCATGTATCATATCTGCTAGATTCATGTGAATATCTTAAAAAAATAAGCCATTTCAAATGGCACTAGATGCCTATTTTTGCCACCTGAACTGAGTCCTTGCAACTGCATCTACAAATATTTTAATTGCAGAATATTATTCTGCCAACATATTCACATTGCACTTTGTAATAAAAGAGCCATACCAAATAAAATGCTGACTGATGTTGCAACTGATATTATTTTCTGATCATGATCTTCTTAATACTATTTCCCTTTATTTTCAAAGTAAATATACAACACATTTCCTCTCTATATCTACTTCATATTTCCTCTGCATTTTGTACACTATAATAGTCTGATCTTTTTACTAACAACAGGTTGTGTCAAGATAATGCTGTTCATTTACAAATGTTACTCCTTTTGTAATAGACTTTCTACTGTCTATATTCAGTTCTATTTGAAAAGAGGAAAGGAAAAAATCATCTCAGAAACAATGGGATGTAATGGGCCTCACTACCTCACAGTTAGCAAGAGCTGATTTAAAATACTTTGAGAATTCAGCCCATGCTTCAAGAAGTCTGAACCCGCTTCAATCAGAATCCTCAATTCCTCAGCACTCTGAGTTGTTAAGGTCACTGCACAAAGCACTTGGAAGGACTGCAACTTGCTGATAGTAGGCATGTGATTCTCCACTAAATTATTTGAGAGCAGACACCTGAATGGTTTTGATTAAATATGGAAAAGCTACATCTAAGCTTGGAATTGAAATTTAAAAGGGTTTTAGAAGATATTTTCATACCATTTTCTTTTCCTTACAGGGCTTTAATGTTTTGAGGTTTAAAATTGGTCCTCTAACTAGGGAAAAAAGACTGTTGTCCTGGGAACATGAAAAAAATTGACTGCAGCAGTTGATAAAAGAGCATTAGGAGAAAATAGAAACATGGCATCAGTCTGTTCTCCTGGTTATGAGGACATGCAAAATAGTCTGTATTGGAACTCACATGATACCTGTAATGGAACAATTCTGCATATGTATTTATAGCAAACTTTTGCCATGTTTATTGATTGTTTGGAGAAATTATTTCAGTATATATGTTATTGAATTTTAATTAGAGTATTTATATTAAGCCTTAACTTCCAGGCTTATATTTCTATAAATGGACACTATGACATCTGAGAATCACCTATCTAACATCTATTTTTATTTTTTTTCTCTCTCTCTGTCTTTGCCATCTGCTTTTTTTGGTGGAAAATCTTGTACTCCCACTTGTATTTAAGTGAAAGAATTCATATAAAAAGTGCATTTTAAAAAATGAAGAAAATAATGAATGCTTAATTTTAGCCCATGATGGTGTTTGCTCAACCTTATCAAAATGCTTCAGAAAGAATAATATGAGTCAAAGATGTGTTTGCTACTATTAATAATGAAGGTTTCCCAACTTTAGAGGTAACAAAACTGAACTAATATAAACAGAGAAGAAAAAGCATGTCTCAGACAGGTCAAAACTGTACTGCAGGATCCTCTTTTACATTTTTTAAGCATATACAAATATATATAGCTTTGATAGTTGCAAAACACATTGCTTTGGTTTTGTTTCTTCTTTTTGTATATGGTCTAAAGATGCTTTGGAGTTACATAATGAAGTAAAACTTAATGGTGTTTTCATTTTTCATTTCAGTCTTCAACAGTGAGCACTTTGGGTCAGAAGTTGCCTTGTAATTCCTGAGCTGTAGAATACCTGGTGTAATGACAAGTAGCAAGGTTTGTATGTACATCACAGTATAAAAAACAAGTAAGAATCCCTAAATGTAATAATGAGTATTAAGTCATACAGGGAGAATTCCCTGTCCACACTATGTTTGCTAGCAAATACAAGGAGGGAATAAAGAGTGTATCCCTTGCATTACTTGTTCACCAGCTGAATAACTATCAAAATCCAAGAAAGTGTGGGGATGTCATACAAGCCTGGATGACTATTTCCCTGAATCCTGGTGGGAATTGTAACACAGCCAGTCTAGTTCTATCTAGTTCAGATACAGTCTATATACCATAAGATTTCATTCACATTTGAAATTATTCAAGTTTGAAAAAAAAAAAAGGAAAAGGTTTTGTACTCCATGTAAGTTTTTGGGGGCTGTCTTTCAAGCATTTCCTCATTCTCTGAGTGACACTGATAGTAGATACAAGTATTGACATGACCTATGTCTCAGTCTTCTTGGTAAAATCACTATCATTTATTCATTCATGGGTTTAATTTTCAGTGGCTTAAACAGGCTAGATTGTAAAGGAAGCTTTTAAATTCTGTATATACCAATAAATGCATAGGTGGTACAAATAGTTACTGAATTTCATTTTGAACACTACACAGAATATTATAGAGAAATTGATATGATTTTTTTATTTGAAGCTGCATCAAGAAACAATTTCACAGAATCCTGTAGTGGTGCCTACTCTGACCGTTGAAGCTGTATGTGTTCTTTCAAGACAGCGGAAGTTTCACTGTCTTGTAGAATTTTGCTGTGAGTTTACACATAGCTCAGCTTTAAGTACAGCAGCCAAACTACTAGTAGTAATGTTCCGCCTAATTTAGACTTTAATCTTTATCCTTATTTTTGTAAGCCCAGCAGGAGCATTCAGTTAGATCTAATTTGCACTGGCTAAACAGGAATTTTAGGAATGTAGGAACTGTTATACTGTGTCAAACCTGCAATGGGATGCCCTTGCAGCAGTGTCTGGTACCAGAGAGTTCAGCTGAAAGTCCTAGAATTCTCCAAAGAGGTGCTAATGGGGAAATTTAATCCTAAACTGTATTAGCTATTGATTGTTGGTGATTTGGAGCAAAATGTCTTCCCCCTGGTTTGAGTAAGGCACATATGCTCTGTGTTGGAGGCTGTAGCCCTCAGAGTAGCATTACTCCATGTGAAACATTCCCTTAACCCATTTCTTGCATTTTGATTTCATTCATTTCCCTTTAATGTTGTACAATGAGAAACAAACCCCAGATCTGGCTAAGTGGTTGTGCTGGTTTGAGCTGAAGTAGAGTTAACTTTCTTCACAGAGACTAGTATGAGGCTATGTTTGGGTTTTGTGCAGAACACAGGGTTGATAATGGAGAGATGTTTTTGTTACTGCTGAGCAGAGTTTACAGAGAGTCAAGGCCTTTGCTGTTTTCCGTACTGCCACACTGGCAAGGAAGTTGGGGATGCATGGGAGATTGGGAGGAGACACAGCTGGGACAGGTGACCCAAACTGACCAAAGGGATATTCCATACCATATGACATCATGCTCAGTATATAAGGTGGGAGGAAGAAGGAGGAAGGGGGGACATCTGGAGTGATGGCGTCTGTCTTCCCAAGGAACCGTTACGCGTGATGGGCCCTGCTCTCCTGGAGATGGCTGAACACCTCCTGTTTTCGGGAAGCAGTGAATTAATTCCTTGTTTTGCTTTGCTTGTGTGTGCAGCTTTTGCTTTCTCTATTAAACTGTCTTTATCT
>NW_008660992.1:936-9994 GCF_000695815.1 Acanthisitta chloris | reverse complement strand
TCGCGCCCCCATCCCGTTGGGGGGGGAGTGAGTGAGTGGCTGTGTGGTTCTTGGCTGCTGGCTGGGGTTAAACCACGACAGTGGTCATTATTAGGTGTTCCTCTACATTCCCTAACCTATATCAACTACTCTCTAAAAATGTATGCTTATAGTCTTGTATGATTTCCAACTGTGCCAATCAGGTTTTAGAATGCTGTTGCCTGTTGTAATGGTATCTAAATTTTATTTTTAACATAGATCTGTGAAAGCATTTACTGGTTTATAAGGTTGATTTCTCTGAATATCCTGACTTCTATAAAGACTTCTGTTTAATTATGCTCTATCTGATGGAATTAGATGATCAGAACTGAGAGCATTTTTCTAGGTGATGAAGGAGAATAACTTCATATAACACCATTAAAACATTTAATTTCCCTCTCTGTTTGAGGGATTGTAAAAAAAGCTCCTTCAGTGAATTCTTCTGTGTTCTAGTGTGATTGCTAAATGTGTGAAAGATCATAAAAGACTTTTTATACATAAAGCTGTGTTTTATAGGAATCCAGGCATTTTCTCTGTGATTTTCCATATTATCATTTAGACTCCATCAGAAGATATAACTCGAGTGAGATCAAATCTCTTTATTTTCCAATCTGGGGTAGGTTTAAAATCGTAAAGAGTGTTCTCAAGCAAGAGTCCTTGCTCTGTTGTAATTCTGTAAGAATATATATATATATATCTCACAATGATGTGCATCAATATGATGTTATTTAATGAGATAATTTGTCTCTCATTCCTGAACATTTTGAAAAATCCCTCATCTCAGCGGCCTCAGTTTGGCAGCCTGGCAAGCTTGGTTCTGTCAAAAAATGCAATTAGTTAAAGAGGAATTCAGCTTCCATGAGCAAATTCTGAGACCTAACTGAACAGAGCAATGTAAGAATTGAGCAGGGAGAAAGCAGTACTTTTTCTAAGAAAAACTAGAAATAGGTGCAGCATATCATCCCTAGCCTTGGGAGCAATGTGCCATAGTGGGGGATGTAACAAAGTCCTATGAAAACAAAGATATTAAAATTAGTGGGTAAACAGTGTTATTTCCAGCTCTCTGTATGTGCACAGAGAATCAATTTCCTGTACCCTCTGATAGATACAGGCCTAAATTTCCAGGCTTCTATGTGTTTTCCCAAGCCAGAGACCAAATTCACAGCCGAAGTTTTGGGGCCCCCAGGTCAGAATGGACAAGCAAAACGGGGCATTTCTGAAAACTGGTGGTTGACAGGTAAAGATTTTAGTATCTTGTAATTTTGTTTGTCGACTAATTGGGAACTGTTAATGATGTCAGCAGGTAATTTTGGGGGTTCCCTGGCGGATAAAGGCACGCTGCGCCTGGCCGCGAGGCGGCGCTGTTTCCCCATAGAGATGCTCTCGCCGCGCTGTGCCTGGCTCTGCCACCAAAGGGCTGTCAGCTCCGGGGGAAAAACACTAAATATGCTAACTTGCTACCGTCAGAAACAGTTACGCGGCTTTGATTCATTTATTTAATTTATTTATTTAAAACTGAGGAGAAGGTTTAGGTCTCTGCAGCACCACCACGATTTTAAGTCTGAAACTGGAAGAATTTTTTTGCCTTGAACTATAAAGCATCTCAGAAGGGATGGACACTGCATTTTTTTGTTCTATAGTACAAAGTCAAATTTGGTATACTTTTTACAAATGTTCGTTGAATTTTAACCTTTTAATCTGAGAAAAAAATGTGAAATATGATCCTGTTTATAGCAAAAAAGTGTAAAAGGTCTTGATTAAAAAAAGTTGTATCAAATTTCAGGTGTCAGTCAAAGGTAAACTTATATATATATATATAATAGCTCAGTGCAGCACTGGTTATAATCTCACTGAAGAAATTTATTCTGACAAGACAAACATCTTAAAAACTTCTCCCAGTTGGTTCTGAAGTTTCTGTGGTAAATGAGAAAAACATTCTTACATTGGAAAGTTCAAGATGAGAAAAAAAGCACTCGTTCTTGCATGATTTCCCAGAAGGTTAAGTTTGTTGCTTCCCAATATTCGATTAATGCTGCAAATGTGCATCACCTGGCAAAACAAACACACCAGCCCTAACAGAAGCCACTTCATAGTTCACAGTATGCATTTTATATTGGCATCACAGGATCATGTGGTGCCTGCAAAGTTACACTGTTCTCTGTGCTGCAGAACAGGACAGAGAGGTTAGAGGGCAAAGGCAGGGGAGCTTTGCCAATCAGAGCAAAGTCCACCTGCATCAGTCCTGTATAAACTGTGTGTCCTGAACTGAGGAGGCAGGAGGGCTTAGGGTTCAGGATATGTACCTATAGAAATGTAAGGACTACAGAAGCCAAGGTTACATAATTTTTCAGATGATTTCTGCAGGTTCCTATTAGGGTGTTAGCAGCCACCATGTACCGTAGATGCACTGTCAGTAAGAATGGCACTATTTGCACTGATCATGCCAGTCCAACAAATCATCACTGGATAGTACTGTTCACAAATTAGCATAATGGAGCTTAGAAATACCAATAAGTCACCAAGGATGGCATAAGGAACCATGGACAAGATTGCCAAATCTAAGAACACAAATGTGGAGGTGCATGGAATGGACCTCAGCTACCTGAGTACAACAAAAGGCAGTGGAAGTGTGTCTCTGAAGGATCAAGCTTTTACACTAGAGCCAAACTTTTGTATTAATTACCTGTTCCCAGAATGCTCAACAGAGTTAAATACTGATCAGTTCATAAATGCTTTAAAATAAATATTTGGAGATAAAAGCCCCAAAACTTTAAAATCAGATGAAGTTATAAACAAGTGTCAAAACCTCATAAAATACATTGCAGCCAACATTAATCACAGGAAGAAGCAAATGTTTCAAAACAAAGAATTCTAAATCTCCTGTAAAGTATATTAAAGTATATCAAAGAGCATTTATGCCTTCCATTTTTATATGGCTGTGGAAGGGTAAGTCTTATTGCCTTTCACTCCATCCTTATTTTCATATGGTAGGTTTCTCCTCTAGCCATTTTAGAAATATCATTTTACTTTTGCTAGTATTTCTGCTATTTCATATTTAAGGGACAGCAGTTGTCTGTGTATATATATTTCTTTTTCACTTTAAAAATTGATATTACACTGTTTATTTCTAGTTTTCTTCAAGTAATACTGTTCTTCTGTCTTTAGTATATTCCTTTAAAATTCACTAAGGCCAGTGCATATATGTGTTAGTTCCCTGCACAATTTCAAATTATGTACTGCATAAAACTCACTCAATTATATATGTTTTAAACTAATATGTGTTAAGGAATTTCGTATCCTGAACCTTATTTGCCTTCAAGTTATCAAAATACATACTACATTTGTGTCCAATTCCTCAGTTCCTACCTGCAGTTTTCTTCTCCAGTCCTTCAGTTGTCTCTAATACCCTGATACAGTAGTGAGTTATTTAGTTACATCTCAACAAGTTATTTGAGAAGACTGATTTATAAAGGAATCAAGTTGTTTCCTGGTTGGTGGAAAAGCCACATGCCTGTATGACCATAAATCAACCTGTGCTTAAAAGTTGTGCCTGAAATCTAAGCTGTATTGTAAAGGTAGTGATACAACAAAATATTTCAGAAGCAGCTGTGGATTTTTCTGGATGTTGTAGCAACAGTTAGAGAAGGATGAAGGCTGCATAAAGGATGCCCTGAGATGTGGGCCTTGGGAATCCAGCATGTTCTGTGCCTTCAGGGCCTTTCTTTTTAAGTCAGGCAACCACTGGAAGGGAAAGGACAGGGAATAATTTGAGCAAAGCAACTGCTGCATCATTAGTTCTCACATTACTAGTGCCGTATAACAGCCTGCATGATTATGAGTGCAAACCAACCAAACCCATCACCAACTGAATTAGTGATGGAGGCTGGTCAGTAGTTTGTAATTTATCAGTTTGAAACCTTTCTGGGGTTAGAGACACTGTTCTGACTGCTGCTGCAGGAAAAGAAAATCTTGTGATGCCTTTCAAGTGCTCACTTAGCTTGCCAGATGCAAGGGACTGCTTATTTCTTACTGTGTTCTGCCCAGTTGCAAGAAGATGTGTAATAGCTGCAGTATCTGCCATCCCTTGTGTGCAGTACAGCTACTCGAGGCAGTGTTGATTTTATGGGCTCTCTCCCTCATATCATCAAATAATTTAGTGGACGTAAAAATGAAAATGTGCACTTTGAGACAGATCTTACTAATTTCTTTGTATGTTTTTACAAGGCCAATTCCTGAGAAATCAGTGGGCTGTATTGTGAAAGGGTGTTGGCATTTGAGGATCCCAATGAGAACTGATATTTCATATTAAATGTGATCCTGAGAGAAGCTCACACTACAGATCATCACTGGCATTAGTACAAATGTCAATGTGAGTTATGGGGTTCCCTGTAAAACTCAGACGTTCTCTGGATCGGTTCCAGGAACAGTTTTTCCCAATCAAGTCTTGAGCAAAAGCTGAATTACAAATTCTGAACCAAAAGCTCATGAATATATCTGCTTCCCTTCACTACTGTGATTCAATCTTACAGAGTACTCAGTGATCTCAGGGTATATAATGCCTAACTCAAGGCAGTCAGTACTTTCCAGCGCATGTCCCTTTGTGTGTTTTTTTAATACAAAAGTATAAATGAAGATCAAAAGCACTGAATCTGGTATGATCACTATAGTAGCTGTGACTTTCTCCATAAAACATAATCTTAATTACTGAAATATCACATAGAGGATCTTGATGTTTCTTGAAAGAGCAAGTAATAAAAGTGTTAGAATTTATGTAATGATGTGATAGCAATGAACACACTTTTGGTTCCTGTCTGCAATGATTTTGGATTTCAATGTTGTAAGAAAAATCTGAGCTAGTATTAAAAGCAAGTTTTAGGTATCAATACCTGTCCACCAATTCAAGTCTGATTGTCAGCATACACTATTTTCTGTTATTCAATCTGTCAAAACTACTGATGTCAGTAGATAACTGATAGAAGTCCTGGAAATACAAATCTGGAAGCCTGTCAAGAAAAGCAAAACTATCAAGAACAAAGAGATTTTGGATTTTTATTTTTATTTTTTGCACTACTGATTGATCTGGTATCAGTGCAGGATACGGAAGAAAATATTTTCTAAACAGTGTGTGACAATGCTGTTTGGTCCTCAGGAAAAAAAGAAGCTTCTCTCTTAGAACCAGCATGATGATTTTAACTTGTCTGACCCTTGTTTGCTCAAGTACGTGAGGAAACTATTATGTACTAATCAAGAGTGGGAGAGGCAGGATTCAACTTTAAACTCATTAACATGAGATTCTATAAAGGAGTTCAGACTCTTGTATTCTGGCTTTCTCTGTTCTAACATATTAGTATTTTCTCTTTCAGTTGCACCTTTTTTTTGTTGAAGCATTGGAGCTGATACCCTAAGAAACAATGGTTTTTCCTTCTTAGTGCATCAAGATCATTGATTGAATCAACATGACAAATATCTGAAGCTATAAAGATGAGAATTCTAGAGTCTTCCCAGCAGGTGCCTAGAGGGCAAGGTGCTCAGGCCACTTTTGGACATAAAGCTTAAAGGTCACTGGAATAATATGGTGCACTGTCATGGTAGGGTATTCTTAAATGGGGGCTGTTGAATCCAGGACCTGTTCTTCATTACTTTGCCTTGAACAGCCTGAAGAAGGACTTTACAGAAATGGCTGTAGCACACTGTTGGATTAAAGAAAGTTATTGGATAAACAACTAGAATAATAGCTCCCTGTCGGGTAGTGTATCAGGCTAGCTAGAGTCACAGCTGACAAAGGCGCCTCAAGGTCTACCCTGTGCCACAACTGAGGGGTGGCACAACAAAGTAAATGGAGAAGAGGCTTAAAGAGAGGTTTTCTGACATAAATGTAGAGAAAGTGAGTGATGTCTTCATCTATATCAGCATTGTATAGTTTTACTACAGCTGAATCACCGATGTTTTCTTCTTCTGAAGAAAACAATAACCTGGACACAGATAAGATCTTTGACTTCAATCACAGTAAGTACTTGTGGTTTCTGCCCCTGGGGCTACAACCAGCTGCGTCTGCTATTTGAGGATCACACTGAGAACACTTATGCAGTTGCCCTCCATGTAAAGCTCAATCTAATGGACACTCACATAGGGGATATATTGCAAGCCCCCTATGCCTCTACATTTCAAAAATGGGCAGGAAATATTCATTTTATGGTTGCTGTTATGTTTAATGATTTGTGAAATCAACAGACACAAAAATCACCCTTTTTTCCCAGGTATCGAGTTGAGATTATTTCCTTTTGTATCCATAGCTTGCCCTTTTATCTGCTCCATTTTAGACTTTTCAGAAATGCACTTGGGTCTAATACCCTAAAACTCTTAAAGGAAATTGCTTTATCTGGTACTTAAGGCGGAGCTGGAGAGCTGTTTCTGACCTACAAATACTATAAAGTGATTGAATGAAGACTTAGCAGGGAATGTGAGGAAGCTTTACAGAGCTCATGTTGGCAGCCATTTAGCTTTAGGTTAATAAATATTAGAGGAGGGACTGCAATCTCATGTTATTGCTCAGCTGAGTCCTTTTTAAAATGTAAATACAGACCAGCAAGGCTCAGATTTGGTCAAACTGGTCCAAAGTCTTCCTCAAGATTTTAGAGTATTGAGAGCTGTGTGGATTATTCTAAAGTAAGCATAATTACAGAAGTCCACTGCATTAGTTTAGATGCCATTATCCTGACCTAGCATAAAGTTAACCTGCAAATGGTTTATTTGCATGTTTTGTTATACTGATATCTAGGTATTACACATATTTTCATACACAGTTTTCAGGTAGGTAAGAACTGAAATCCCGGGCTGCCTGGGGAGGTGGTGAATTCACCATGCCTGGGGGTTTTCAAGACAAAACTAGATGTGGCACTTAGTGCCATGGTCTAGTAACTACAGTAGGGTTGGACTCAGTGATCTTTGAGGTCTTTTCCAACCCAGTTGATTCTATGATTCTATGATACAGACAGAGCTCTATTCACTCTATAGGAAACTGACGTTCCTACTGTTTAGAGGGGATATTCAGAGGGTCCTGTGGGCCACTTTGTGAGCTCTGTTAAACTATTCCTGGCTCAAAGGTGCTATTGTGTCAGTGAAGTTACTCAGGTAATTTTGTATGTAAATAAAGAGTAAATTTTGTGCCTGACTAGTCTGAAAATGACTCATTAGAATCCATTTATACAGTCCAAGTAAATAAACAGGTCTCCACTGCCTGAATCTCTCCTGAAACTGCTGATATTTTATCAATGTTTCCTACACAAAATTAAGTGAATGTAGCTGTTAAAAATCTCCCTCTTCCACTAACTTAACTTCCTCACTAAAGCAGAGGTTAAATAAAATTCTGTATTCTCAGAAAACATTACATAGAATTAAACATCAGCATAAGTGAATGAAAAATCAGCTAAGTAATTCCTGAGAGATATGCCACATATTCTTAGGAAATTTCTTAATATGAGTCAGCAAGGCTTAAGCTTTCTAGAAAAAAGATGCCAAAAAAGCACGTTCTTTTTCTTTGCTTTTGAGTGACTTTTTTAAAATGTCATTAGTCCTCAGGATGCATTGTCCTTCTGTCTCTCTGGCAAAACAGAAAAATCCCATGGATTTCAAATGATTTGCAATGGATTTCAATAGAAGAATTTACTTATGTGCCTTACTGCTCTGAAAGTAACTCTAAGGTCACATGTATGCTGGTAAATAAAATGGACCAGGAGCAACATTTTGGCCTTGAGGGTAACTAGGTGGCACAGCTTGTATCCTGATACCTAAACTTTATTCCTACCCAAAGCAGAATGTCTATTTGAAGCTGTCCTTGGCCTATTTTGTGCCCAAATTCATGCCCAGACATTGCCTGGGAGCGTGAAAGCTGATACATGCTTCTGTAGGTGGGAACTAGCTGCAGCTGAGCCTGTGCTCTTGTCCTTTAGTGGACTGTTACAGCCATAGCATATGTGTACTTAAATGCAACAGGTGGTAGGTTCACACTTTTTCAGCCTGTCAGAAGATTTGTTGAACTATGCTGAATTGAAGGAGTTGTGAATACCATACTGGTCTTCAAGTTGAAGAGAATTATTATGTCCAATGGATGCAATAGAATTTTTGGAACATCTTCATCCTTCTGTTGTTAACTCAGTATTGTTGTGCAAAATGAAGTATCATGCGTTTTGGTCATTCTTGTTTCAGCTGAGCCTTGGGACAGAACTTTACTGATTCCTTCTGTCATCTTGATATTTCATATTTAATTTGACTCCCAATACTAATTTTTTCTTTTTAAAAATGGTATTTATTTACTCCTCATCACATTTCCTTTGTCCTATTATGGTTGGTTGACCTTAGATGGATGCCACATGCTCACCAAAGTCATTCTATAACTTCCCTGCTCAGCTGGGCAGGGGAAAAAAATAAAATGAAAGACCTGAGATAAAGGCAGGAATAGATCATGCACCAATTCCCATCATGGGTGAAACAGGCTTCATTTGGGGAAATTAAGTTAATTTATTGCCAATAAAATCAGAGTAGGATAACGAGAAATAAAGCATAATCTTAAAAACACCTTCTTCCCACTCCTTCCTTCTTCCTTGTCTCAATTTTACTCCTGATTTTCCCTACCTCTTCTCCCTCAGCAGCGCAGAGGGATGGGGAATGAAAATTGCAGTCAGTTCATCACATATAGTCTTTGCCCCATGGGGTCACAAGTCCTGCCAGAAAACTTGCTCCAGAGTGGGCTCCTCTCTCCATGGAGACAGAGGTTCTGTCGGGAGCCTGCTCCAGGGTGGGCTTCCCATGGGTCACAGCCTGCTTTGGGCATACCCCTGCTTCACTGTGGGGTCCTCCTTGGGCTGCAGGTGGAACTCTGCTCCATCATGGACCTCCAAGGGCTGCAGGGGAACAGTCTGCCTCACCGTAGCCTGCATCATGGGCTGCAGGGAAATATCTGTTCTGGTGCCTGCAGCACCTCTTCCTTCTCCTTTGCTGGCCATGGTGTCTACTGAGCTGATTCTCTCACACATTCTCACTC
>NW_008660992.1:0-917 GCF_000695815.1 Acanthisitta chloris | reverse complement strand
CTTAACTATATTATCCCAGAAGAACTACCACTGTTGCTGATGGCCTTGGCCAGCAGCATGTCCATCCTGGAGCCAGCTGACATTGGCTCTGTGAGACATGAGGGAACTTTCCATCAGCCACAGCTGTAGCCCAACCTTCTACAAATGCCTGGCCACCAATACACCTATCTTAATAAATTTGACATATGTCCACTGTTTGTCCTTTAAATGCTTGGATGCAATTAAATTTCATGTAGAAATGAATCTAATATTTTACTCTGGTTCTATCTGGTAAAATAAAGCTTCATTAAAAACAATTGTCAAAGGTTTTGGCTATTGAAAACCATAGCCTAAGATATAGTAGATTATTTTTCTTTATTCGTTTGCCTGACCATATACATGCCATTTATTATTAGTATGATGAATGTAATGTTATCACTACTGAGATCATGTTCATGCTTTATACAAAATTCTTTGTTATTTGAAACACACATATTATTAGTAAGTGACTTAAAAGTAGCTCAGATGCAGAACACAGTTCAGGCATATTTATTTCAGAAGGGATACTACAGTCTCTCCTCACAGTATGTAATTTGACCTTGTTCAAATTCATTTGTGAAAGATTCAAATTAAACAGAGATCTCTTTCATTTTTTTGCCATATTTTTTTGCAAGCCATTTAATTAGTCCAGAGAAATGAAAAAAACTTCTTTCAGATAGTGACAAAATCTATTTCTTTTCCAGTGATGAAAAATACAAAGTTCTTTTTCAACTCTGAAAAAGGAATCTTTAATTTTGAGAAGGATTACAATCCAGGATTAAAGAAAATTATTACTTGTGTCCAAACTCTGTCATCTCTGGCAATCCTAGGCACACCTACAGGTTGGGTGGGGAAGTAGTTGAAATAGTGAGAAGAAAGACTTGGGAATGACAGTGGAT
>NW_008660991.1:149133-155941 GCF_000695815.1 Acanthisitta chloris | reverse complement strand
GGTGCCACTGTCATAGTCTGGGAAATGCTTTGAATGCTCACAAAGAGTGTAGAGAGGCTCTACTAGGAGAAGTTTGGTCTGGGTAGCAGTTAGCTTGCAGACACCAGTGAAACAAGTCAGAAGTCTGTCAAACAATTTAATACAGGTTAAGGAAACACAGCACTGAACAGAACAAAAGAACCTGTGGGGAAATTACATTAGTCCTTAGCTGCAAAACCTGGTTCTGTTGTTTGTCTTGAAAGAGAGCAGCAAAAAAAGCTGATCTCTGACTCTAGCTTGCTCTTGGACTTCAATTACAGTGGCTTATGGTGTCACTCTTGTCAGGTGAGCAGATAGAAGGTTGTCATTTTCTATAGAGAAATGAGGATTTCATTAGTTTGGAATAATCCTTTAGGTCTTAAAGGTCTGGCTGAAAGTCTGGATCAGCATTTGTACGTGTATCTAAGTAGTTACAGCTACAGGTAGGACCAAGACAAACTAAAAAAAAAGGCAATAAATACAGTAAATGGTAGAAATAAGACTGGTGCTGAGATCTTCTCCACTGGTACCTGCATTTTAATTCCATTGAATTCACTAAAACCCCTTGAGGTTGGTGCAATCCCATGCAATGTATTCTAGGAAGACCCTGCCTGAGCAGGGAGATTGGACCAGAGATCCTCTCGTGGTCCCTTCTGGCCTTACCCATTCTGTGATTCAAGTATTAGTTTACCCACAACCTCAGCTGAGGCCTGCCCTCTTTCCTGTCAGTTATCCCTATTAATTATTCCTGAGGTTTATCCTTTCCTCAATGTTTTTTTATTCTTGTTTTTAGCATGAATTTGTTACCTCTCCCTTCTTAGACCTTTTCAACCCCTTTTCTGTTCATATGAAAGAAATGCTTACATGTGCTTTCACTAATTTTGACTGCCTATTATTTCAAGGTGACTTTTCTAACAGGAGACAAACCATCTGTTGGAGCTCAGCAGCATTCACTGTTCTCTTCACACAGGTGTTCATGGTAGGTGCACCAGTCCCCTATCAGTTCCAAGCATTTGGTTCACTTAACTCTTAATGAGAATTACTGTATTCTGGCAAAGACTTGCTAACACAGTCCAAATTATATATTCATGACATATATAAGTATATATTGGTCATACATATATATTCTTATGATTGTTGATAAACATGAGCTAATGGCCTGGTCTTGCTTCAGGGTGCTCTGATTCAACTCCTGCAAGTAGTTTTACTGGATTGGTGCCTAGAGTATCTATTTGAAGGCCTGAGTTCTTCAAGCATTAGTGAAGAAGGCAGGAACATGATGTGAGTGAGGCTGGGTGTGCTGCACTGAGTGAGAGTGTAGACTGGGAGGTATCTACTTCCTCTCCTTCCCTGACTTCCCTGACCTCCTCCCTGCAGCAGTGCCAAAAGCAGGTGCTGGAAGAGAACAGAGGAAGCAGAGTGGCACTGCCAAGAGCCTCGTAAATGTGACACCTGGTGTCTCCCTCTTGCCCGTAACGCTCCTTTCCCTGGGGCAGAAATCAATGTGGTCCTGCATGGTTTGTTTTTGACAGCTCTGTGTCTCTGTCACCCATCTTTGCATTACATTCCCTTAGCTCTATGAATCCTCAAAGAGAGCTGATAACACTTCAGTGTCTGTTTCAAGCTCTTTTCAGTGGCCAAAAACAGTGCTTTTCAGAGTCAGCTGATTTTAAGACAAAAAAATTTACCTAAAGCACTCCAATCTATCGCTGTTCTAGCCCAAGCTGTTCCCCCTTTGCAGTCAGCAAGAGCTGGTGAGACCCTAGAGCTTCAGCACAAGCTGTGTGACCTTCCCATGCTATGTCTCTTCTGTAACATTACAGTGGCTTCTAGAGGTGTCAGTCTCTGCGAGGCTATAGGTGTGTAATATGAGAGGTGGCCAGGGAGCCTGCCCAGAGAGATGAGCTTGCATATCATGGATGGTTGGAAATATTATTATCTGTTTTACAGGTGGGAATTTGAGAGGAACTGAAATGAAGTGATCTGCGTGTGATTACACAAGCTGTCTCTGGCAGAGCCAGGAGAATGGTCTTTTTTTATATCTGAGATTAATATTTAATAATGTAACTAACAATATTGATTTAATATAACCACAGTCCTGGCTACCATTTACAGTGGGGATGATTTTCCAGGATAAGCATTACTTCTACAAACTGACACTACATTCATCTGGCCACTCTGCATAGGCTGCTGAAAATCTGATAGCTATGAGGTGTTCTTGTCTATGTTCACCCAGGCTGTCGGGGGACTTCTGGCACTGATGAGAGTAAGATCTTCCATTACCAATCTGCTGGGCACTGAAGTTCCTTCAGCCTTTCAGCTTTGATTAACAGGAGCAATTAATTGTACACTGATCAGGCTTGTGGTGACTAAGTCCTCTGCAGTTAGGGGAGCAGCATGTAGGTGCTCAAGTGCCATCTGTGAAGAAAGAAAGAAAGAGAACAGGGGAAAGAAGCCATGTGGACTTTTGTTCCTTTGAAGTGACCTTTCAGTGCAGGTTCTTTACTTTTTCACTTCCTTTATTTTGTTCTTTTCCTTATTTGTTCTGAAAAGAGTTGAGCCTTCCTTGCAAAGCAATTCATATGTAAAAAGTTTTCACATCGGGATTAATCTGATAAGGTCTGCAGAGGGGACTTATTTGCACTGACAAGTTGGCAGCCAGACAGCCTCTCCATTTTCTAAATGAAAGGAGAGTAGCAGCAGGACATCTCCTACCCTCTGCCTTTCGGCGCTGGAAGAGAACCAAACTCTGGCCAACAGCAGTTTGGGGGAGACAGCTATTTAGAAACTGCAGAAATGTGTGGACACTGGGAACGTAACATACGGTTTGCCTTCTGTGAGAACCAACACAGACAAGTGACATTTGAGTTGCTGATTGCCGGGGGTGGGGGATGGGAAGCTTGACCTAGCAGATGCAATTCATTTGCCTTTACTTTTTTAGCAGGGCTGCTCCAAAGGGGAAGTAGTCTAAATGTATTTTTAACTCTTGGCTGTAAAAAGAGAAGGCAATCAAAAAGACTAGGTAATTTTCTCCCCCATTCAGTTTTATATTCTAGCATGTAACCAATGTGGGATCAGTTTCTCATTTCCTTCAAACATACCTGTAGGGCAAGTGGAAGAAGGTGACTTGAAAGCCTACTTTTCCCCCCGTCACATCTCAGTGATACAAGCATCAGGTTAGGAACAGCAATGTAAGGGACCTTCAGTCCCATGTCAGAGGTATGATCACTCCCTCCGTATTTATCCACGTATAGCATAAACGTGCTATGCATCTTAATCCAGGACACATGCACAGCCATATCGGGGAAACAGAAAAAAGGTAGTGTCTTGATTTCTGCCTTTGCCTTGAATTAGTCTGCCAGGCACCTATAAATTACTTTGTAAATAAGTCAGCTACTATCCAGCTGCAGCATGGCATCCATCTATCAGAACATCTCAAGGAAACAGGAGCAAGATTTTTGTGAATGCAGTAATAAATGAATGTTAAATTGTCACAACTTGCTGTTAATCCATATTTGCACGGTCCTGCACATTATATACTGAAACAGAGCATGCACCTTTGTATCATGGGAAACAGCCCCTCTGTTGAATGCTTCAGCATCCTCTGGAGGAAGGCCCACTACTGCCTGGACAAGTTTTATGTGTGTCTTTTAGCTACCATTATTCTTGGTATTCCTCTTAACACTGTTAAGGGCACTGGGAAGTTATTCATTTAGGAAATCCTTAGCTGCATTGCAAAATGCACTTCCAGTGTGAAAAATTGTAGTATAGAGGTGATGACTGTTATGGTTGCTTGTGTATGTACTTAAGTAAACTTTATCTTCTAGCCATTTATGGGTAAAATAGTGCTGATGATATTTGGAAATATGTGGTTTCTTGTTAGCTGCATACTTGACCGATCATATGCTTGTCCCCATGGCCAAGCACTCTGTTGAATCCCAGTCTTGCACCAGTGCCTGCTTTCCTGTTCAACACACACACACATTGCAGCTGTGCTTAAATTCTGCTTGTGAGACCTGATGCCTCTGAAAGTTGGGGAACAAACATTAGTGGTGATCCTGTAGTCTTAAAAATCAGGTAAGTTAGTACAGTGTCCTGCAGAAGATCAGATGTCACTTCTTGGTCACACACATGGCACTGCGGACTAATAGCAGAAAAAATAAATGTCCCTGCCCAGGCTCAGTGTTTCTGTATATATTTATTCAGTACAAGCTAGCACTTTCATTTTGCAGATTTAGCTAGATAAATGGCCTGTCTTTATTGAATACACTGGTGTGCATTTTATGGAAAGGTTTTACTATAATTACAGTGATGTTAAAATAAGTTTGTTTTCCATGAAGCACAAAGAGAAGCTGTTAAATGTCTTTTGCATCGTTACTAGGTGTTTATCTTGAGAGGAGAGGTGAACATCAGCCATATACTGAAACTAATGTTGTCCTTTTCTACCCAATTAAATTACAGATCCCAAACAACAGCCTTTAGTGCCCCTGAGTACTGGTGATGGCCACAGCATGAGTCCTCCTGCCTAATGCAGGCAGGTGGTAAACAACTAGCAGATGACAAACATTTCTAAGGGCTCCAATGAACATTTTTCATGTGTCATGGCAAGTTCAGGCTGCTAAATGGGGCCATCCATGGGTGTGAATCCCAGTGGGAAAACATGACCTTGGGTCTTTTCCAGTTTTCTGTCTTTGTTAGATGATAATAGACTGAACACTAGAAATATGATTGATGTCTGTCATCCAGTAAATGGTGCCTATGTACAATAGCTTTTACATCACTTCCAAAGGAAACAGAAGGTCCTTTCTTTATTGGAGAGGGAGTCTTTGGTCAAGGCAACCAGAACAAGAAGCGTAATAACTTAAAGATCAATGTTTCTGTTACTATTTTACATGCAAAAATCTGTGCTGCTGTTGTGAGCTACACGAAAAAAAAATTATAGGAAAAAAAGAAAAAGATAATATCTTAAAGAGTAAGGCCTATAGTAAATTTGCCAGATCAAAAAATGAAGTATTGCTGAATAAGCCCTTATTATCCAGTGTCAAGCCCAATAGCATGTAAATTAATGTAATAGAGATGATGAACTGCTCAAACCTTGGCTAATGCTCTTAGGACTGATAGAGTTGATGAGAATTTGAAGTACAAAAGGTTTTTAGAGCAATATCACTGCCGTTTTTGAAAGATGTTATTAAGGGAAGCTAACAGACTCATCACAATCTTTTCCTTCCTTAAATATGGCTCTTATGGTTAGATCTGTGTCCCTCTAATGAGAAGCTAAATAGCAGCTCATGTATAAATGACAGCATGATGGTCAAGGAGGTACATAGAAGGTAAAACTGTAAAGCAGGTATTTTGCAGTCAGGTGAGTGTAAACACATGTATCAGTAAAGCAGCTTTTAAAATTACATACCAAAATTCTGATTTTTATGTTTTGGTTTTTTTTTTGCTGGGACTGAGAGTATCTTACTCTGGCTTTCAAGAGCAGCAGCATTGGTGAGGAAGATGGGTGTGACAGTTAGCCAGAACCTTTGTGGTGCTCTGAGTGCTGAGGATATTGTGAGTAGCTGAGTCAATTAAATTTGGTTTGGAAGAGTCCTTTAAAAATCATCTAGTCCAACCCCCTGCAATGAGCAGGGACATCTTCAGCTAGATCAGGTTGCTCAGAGCCACATCCACTTGACGTAGGCTGGCTGGAAAACTTTCTTTTTTTATTTGATTTTTGAAAAGGGTCATTGATTGATGTCAAGTGTCAGAGGAGAGAGGATCAGCTGCATGGCACTGAGGAAAAAGAGATACAGGAGGGAGCAGCAGCAGCAAGAGACCCTTTACAGGAGGAGTAAAGGTTTTTGAGTATGGTCTCTCACTTCTGGGCTGCATGGGCATGTGTTACAGGAACCAGTGCTGTTGCAGGAGGACAGAAAATGATGAAATGTTAAGACACCTTCAGCATTATGTGTGTGAAGAGTTCCTTCACCAGCATTATGTTTGTGCTAGGCCATAGGTGCATGCACAGAGAGGTACATGCACATTTGCTCCTCCCTGGCTCCTGACTGCAGCTACTCAGACAGGCACTGGCCAAGGGAAGAGACAGCTCTGTTACAGTCAGTCTTCTGAGGAAAAGACAAAAGCATAAGCTAAACTATTCAAATCCACTTGCTGAGAGAATTACAGAAGTACTGAAATTGAGGCAGGTTGTGCTTGATTTCTTTGGGGGAGTAACTGTGCCTGTATCTCCCGTTTGTGTGTGTACATGTACAGAGTATAGAGGATCAAATGAGTAATCACATCGTGTGTAGCATTATCTATCATTATTGTTAATACCAGCTCAGCATAATTCCTGCTATCTTCTGTTGCAGGATGAGGCAACAGGTCTGAAATTATTTTAGAGGGGACTAGGAGGAAAATTAATATTTTCCAGAAAAGATGTGCATGTATTGTGTGCACCCTGTCAGGAGGAATTCATTACAGTTAGGAGTTTGGTGGCTGCTCTCCCCTTTCAGAATCAAGGGGGGATTCTGCCTTTCGTGCAGAAGCTGGGCACAGCCAGCCCTGCTCTTTTCTGTTGGAGGCAGGTAAATCTGCCAAGTTTGCGAGCGTGACCATAAAGACGTGCCAGCTCCTGACACAGAAGGTAAAATATCTGGCTCAAGGCTGGTGCTGCTTGCCAAACAGTCGAATGGCAGCATGGTGCAAGGCACTAGTCAATTGCTGCAGGCTGACCACATGGTCAGGCATGTAAATGTGGGATACATTTGTATTTGAATCTAGCAAAAGAGATTGGAAAAGCAAA
>NW_008660991.1:137975-149116 GCF_000695815.1 Acanthisitta chloris | reverse complement strand
GGGAAAAAAGTACAAAGGGGGGTGTAGTATGCAAGATGACCAGGAAAAAGGAGATAGTATATTTTGGGAGATATTTTGCATTTGAATGTTGGAATTTTCCAGACTGCAAATCAAACCAACAGTTGGAAACATCTGCATGTGTGTTTCCAGCTCACAAAACACTCTGATTGCAAGAGCTGTTAAAGGCCTATGTTGGTATCAAACCCTCTTTCAAAAGAGGCTCCTTTCCAATATTTAGTCTAAATTCTTTACCTAGCACTATACTTGCAATAGGTAAAGATAGATATGATATGACAGAGTAAAATGATAAAGAATAATGTGTGAATTATATCCTTCCTGCATGGGTGAAGCCATCCATCCACTTTTAGCCCTTTCCTCTGACAGAGGATTGCACACTGCAAGGTGGAAGGTTTGAAACAAGAGCTGAGAACATAAAGCCACAGCTCAGAATATACACTCTATGCCATGACTCATGATTAGTTGCAGTTTTATTTTATTTCATTTTAATTTATTTTGATACAGCTTAAGGAAAGCTTATCTTCTTCTTGAAATCAAAAAGTCTCTTTATTGTATGATTTATTTTTAAAAACGCATGTGATAAAAATATTAAGTATTTGAACTATTCTATTGACAGATTTTATGTCACAAATACCAGACTATGAGTCCCTCAGTTCACATTGCTTCTCTTGACCTTCTACAAAATGATTAAGAAGTATGCAAATAACAAAAACATAAACCAATAATTAACTAAAAATCAAAATGAAATCTCAAACTTGTAAAACAAATATATCAGAAATCTAATGCAAAAATGTTTGCATGTTCTCCTCACTGGAGATACTAATCAATTTTCATTTAAAAATGTTCATTTTGTCTAAGCAAATTTTGCTGCTTTTTGACTGGTGAAATTGATGCAGAAATCTGAAGTTCAGGAAGATTTTTTTTAGCCTTTCCTATTTGCAAATTATGTAAACGAGTAAGCAATTACAAATGCAGTCATTTATTTTGAAGTGGGAATTTTTTAGAGGAGATGTGTAAGATCACAGCTAGACCTGATTAGTTATTTTGGATCTTGTGCAGTTAAGAAACTCAGATGGCAGTAGATAAGCCTATGCATTTCAATATCTTAGCTAAACTAGTGTACAAGAGAATATATACATATGGTATCATTTGTGTGGCATATACGTTCCGGGGCATAAATCCAAGTGGATATGGTTGTGTTGTGCATGTTTATGTACAGCTTGCTCACCTGTTAGTGTATGCTTTCCTGGACGTACATATTGGAGGATTTTATTTGTTTCTTTATTTATTTCAAGCTGTTTTTCCAGGATGATATCTGTGTTGTATACAACTGTATAGGTGAGATATGTAATACAGATGAACTATACTAGCCCATTCTATGCAAAGTAGCGTCGTCTCCTAAAGGAGGAATTGTGTATTTTTATGTCCAAATACTATGCATTCCTCTTCAGCAACATTAAATAGAGCAAGGCATAAGGAGAGACCAAAAAATAGAAAGAGAGGTTGTCAGGAAAGCTCTGTAGTCTTTTGCTGTCACAACACAAGATAGCACTGATGGTTTCCAGTTTCTGAACTAAAAATGGCTTCTCACTTATTCCTATCTAGAAACAAAGAAAATAAAGAATCAAAACTAAATCAAATTGTTATTAACCCCATAAACAGGCCTAATTCATCCCACTGGAGTTGCCTTCTAGCTGACTTAGGAGTAGCAAAGATCTATGCAAATGCTGAATATTGACAGGCTGAAATTACTGAGGATATATGCATGTTATTACATATGCAGGGAAGATGGTAAAGTGCAGAATGATAAATTGATCCATTCCATAAGAACGTGTAAAAGCTGGCTGTGGTTTTCCATGAAAATCTTAGGAGTGAGAGAGAAAAATGGAGAGCAGGAAAACGAAATAAAAAGAAGGGCTTTTTGAACTCCTACTAGTGCACTTGCGGTTATAGTCAGCATATATACATGTATCTACTTACTGGAGGATCAGTAGAGATCTCATGGCCGGTCTATAAATCATGGTGGCTCCTAGATCTTTATGAGATTTATGTTTTCACTTCTTCCGTAATCCTAATGTCACCTCTAGCAAAGCAGCTAAGCAACCCTTCCTATGCAGGTACTGCGTGTATGGTTTTAACAGGTGAATGCATATGTCCAGACAGCATAGTTACGTCCAAGTGCTACCTTCATTCTCTCTCTCCCTTTACCATCTGTCTGTAACATTGTATTTTATGCCATCAAATTAATTGCTTCTTCAGTGTTTTGTAAGAGCTCACCCTGGTGCTTGCAACTAGAAGCCCAAGTATATAATTCACTTAGTCTGCTCTGAACAAGTTTCACCTGAAACCTGTGCTTACATTATATTTATAGCTTGTCTTACTGTCAGTGATAAAGTTGTCTGGAAGGACTAAGTCTTCACATAGGACTACATTTTGCTATAGAAGATGTAAGCTGGAGACACCCAGCGCTGTTTCCACATCACAGAGACCTCTGACTCTTTGCTGTTGTGCCTTTCATAGAGCCATTGCCACATTGGACAAAGCAGGTATAACCCCTTCCATCCTCACCCAGATTGCACTCACTGGGTGCAAGACTGTACAAAAATTAAGGTAATCATTAAAAAAACTTGTAAAAGCGTATTTAAGTGTCTAAGAATGGAAATAGTTACAGGATATTAAGTGGCACTTCCATTTTTGTTTGATGGGGTTACAGAACGCTCAGCTTTCTCTTCTGTAGTTAAGGGCTCGATAGCACCTGCTGCCTCCTTTTCCCATCAAGTTCATATTCAGGTTAGTCATAAAATCATAGAGTGTTGTGGGGTTGGAATGTACCTTAAAGGTCACGGTGTCTTGTCTCACCACCATCACAGTAAAAAATTTCCTTTCTGTTATCCTTAACATCCCTTGCCTGATTCAATTTTATCTGGGCCTTGGCTTCCCTAACCTTGTCCCTAGCTTCCTGTACATTTTGCCTGTATTCCTCCCAGGCCACCTGTCCTCATTTCTGCTTCTGGGAAGATTCTTTTTTTGCCCTGAGTTTGCTCAACAACTTCTCTCACCACCATCACAGTAAAAAATTTCCTTTCTGTTATCCTTAACATCCCTTGCCTGATTCAATTTTATCTGGGCCTTGGCTTCCCTAACCTTGTCCCTAGCTTCCTGTACATTTTGCCTGTATTCCTCCCAGGCCACCTGTCCTCATTTCTGCTTCTGGGAAGATTCTTTTTTTGCCCTGAGTTTGCTCAACAACTTCTTATCCATTCACAGAGGCCTCCTGGCATTTTTGCCTGATTTTCCTCATCAGAATGCATCACTCCTGAGCTTGGAGGAGGTACTGGCTGATCCTTGAAAATCAGCCAGCATTCTTAGATCCCTCTGCCCTCCAGGGCTCTATCCCATGGAACTCTACTGAGTGGGTCCTTGAAGAGGCCAAAATCTGTGATCCTGAAATCCAGGGCAGTGAGATTGGTGTGTGCCCTCCTCACTGCCCTGAGGTTCTCAACATCCACTATCTCATGGTCACTGCAGCCAAGGCTGCCTTGGAGCACTGCATTCCCACAAGCTCCTCCCTGTTGGTAAGGACAAGATTCAGCCTGGCACCTCTTCTTGTCAGCACCTCAATCACTTGTGTAAGGAAGTTGTCGTTGACACATTTGAGGAACCTCCAGGATCACCTGTGCCTTGCCATGTTGTCCCTCCAACAGATATTGAGGTAGGTGAAATCTCCCATGAGGATCAGAGCTTGTGACCATGAGGCCACTCCTATCTGCCTGTAGAGAGCTTCATCCACACCATCCAGCTGATCAGATGGCCTGTAGCAGACCCACACTGTAACATCTCTGTCCCTGCCCTCTGCTTAATCTTGACCCACAAGCTCTCAGCTGGCCCCTCATCCTTCCCCAAACAGGATTCTATACTCTCCAGTTCATCACCTATGAACTCCAGTTTGTCACCTATGAACTATGAATCACTATTCTCCAGTTCATCACCTATTGTCTTCCATAAAGAACTTCCGTCCAGATTTTTTCGTGATGCTAGATGTCACCTGGTATTTTATGAGAATTATTTTATAAACTGCATTTCCTGAAAGCTTACTATTCTACTTCTCTCACAGAAAATGTTTTACTGTTGCTGACAAACAAGATTTCATATTTAACCATCATGGCCTTTATGGTTAAGTTTGAGCCTTACACACTGAAACTCTTTTCTCCAAGAGGGTCAGACAGCCTGTTCAGGCTTTCTGACTGCCTGATCTTGTGTGATATACATTCATTCTGCCTGTACTAATGAGTTCCTGAGAGATGGGATTGGTACTTTTTGGGATGGTTTCCTTTTCTTGAAGCATAGTGCTGATGCGTTGCTCAGCATTGGATGCATCAATACAACACTCTCATATATAGAATATAAAAAATGGTCTCTCTGTGCTTTGGAATCCTTGGTGCACTGTCGCTTTTATCAACAGCTTGTGCTGGGAAGGTACACTGACTCCTTTCTTTCATGTGCTGAACAGTTGTTGCATGACAGAACTGCCCCTGGGCTTCAACTGTGGAATGGGAGAAAGGGAGAAAAATGATGACTCTTGCACAACTGGATCGATGTCAAAAGATATCAGCAGTGTCTGAGTCAGATATGCATGCTTGTAAGCGTAGGAAGATGTGCTCCTGAATAAAATGATAGATGACAAGACGGTATAGGTTTTGTTAGGGCGTAACTAACCAGCTGGATGTGTAAGGGGCATCCTGTAGTTGTGATACATGGTCATAATTCACGCAGTAATGGTTGGCTACCTCATTGGTTGATGAATTTCTGCTTGGATGTTAATTGCATACAATTCAAGTTCCTCTTATTCTAACCCTGCAGTTTCACATCGTAGAATTTCATGTTGCACTTATCAGTCAGAATATCTTCCTAACACATTAATATTTCTTCCCTTTGAATGAACTGGGTGTATTTCTAGTTAGGTGTTACTTCTCAATGGCATGGAAAGGCTACAGTGTCAATACATGTAAAACATAGGCAATACCATCAGATAAGTGTCAGTGAGGTATTCAGCAATTTGTTTATAAATCAGGATTCATATAAAAGAAACACTTTTTTAATATATATATAATAAGGTTGCTCATCACTGTTTTTTTATTGCTGGAGGCTTTTTGAGCTTTGTGTCAATCAGCTGGGATCAAAAGCAGAGCAGTCACTCCTCACAGCTGCTGTTTCAAGTTTGCATACTTCTCAGCAGTGTTTTCAGATGCACATTCTCTTGAATTCTTGGTGTGGAGGAGTGGGAGATGTTTAACTTTCAGTGCACCCTGCTGAGCACTGTATGATTCAGTACTACACTTTGCAGAAGAGTGTGCAGAAAATGACTAGGATTTTCAGAGATGACAGACACTGAGTGCTGATTGTTTCAGGAGTGATCTTAATACAACATTGTGATCTGCTTGCATTTATTCTGAAACCAAAATGGGAGGTATTGGCTGCTTCTTCCAGTGGCTGCCTCCCTCACTGATCTCTTTTTGCCCTCCCAGGACTGCTAGCTCTCCTGGGACTGGAGCCCAATGGCACCAAACTACCATTCTGGGAAGTACCAGCTTATATGCTGGCTCCAGATTTTGCCCGTAGAACCAGCTCTTCCTAAAATTGTGCTTGTCTTTTCCAAGATGCACATTTCAGTTTCTGGATAGATTACTGGAGTTTCTCTTATTACAGTAGGATAGCAAGTAGCAAGTGTAATACTAGTCTTTCATTGATTTACCAGCAGCACAGTGACATTAGATCTCCTGCTACATGATACCTTTGGATCTAAACTACACCACATTATTGTATCTATTTGATGAGATCCTGGATTTCTTTATCATACTTTTATTGGCTATCACTTTCTTCCATGGAAAGATAATACATGTTATCTTCAGTTAGTTACTCTTTCAGTACCATAAGCATGTGCACAATCCCCAGTCATCATCCAATAGTACTGGATACATAATTCAGGTTCTAATAGCACTGATGGAATATCTCTCAGTTTGTACATGACACTGCAGATACTCTTTTGCCAGAATTTTGGAGGACCGCAGACCTCCAGCTTGCTCGTGTATCATCTAAGTGCTTATCAATCCCACTCTCAATCCCCTCGTTATTTCATTTGCACAGCTACAGTAATTAGATTCTGTAGTTTTCAGACTTCAAGACTATGCTAGGCCGAGACATAACATTTCCTTTGTCAGTAGATCTTGGTTTTCACGTTGCATGCCAGTCATTATTTTACTCAAAAACAATACCAGGTGAGGTTCGGTCCCTGATATAAAGCTGCTTTGACCAATTTACTTAAGGTAAACTGGTACACACTGAGCATTTAATTAACATTTAATGTTCTATCTAGAGTAAAACTATGCCTGAACTGTATTGCATCAACTTTCACAGCTCTCCACCTTTCTGGGTATGACTGCATTTATGTGCTGGTCCTGACCACTGTGCGTGTGAAAGATGGCAAAAAATACACAAAAATTCCCTACTCTTACTATAAACCTGCTAGAGGTGCTTCATCAACCTATTAAGTTGTCCTTAAAAGAGTTTGAATAATGAGATATTTGTATTTTTCTTGTCAGAAATGCTATACAACCGACCCTATTGCAAAGTTTTTATAGCCCATTTCTGCCAGCTCAGGAGGCAAGAAATGCATGCCCAGTGACTCCTCAGGATGGAAGATTGCTCTCCATTGTTCCTGTTGCCTCCCAGGTTGCTTGCTATATATGGATGTATAAAGCTGATTTGTTTATCTGATACTGGTACTGCTAAATCTCCGAAGGTCACATTGAGACCCTGTTGTTTTAGTTACACAACAAGTGTGCAGCAAAATATTACCTGCTCTAATCAACATGTCATCTAAAAATATAGCTGGCTTCATGTCTAATCTGAATGGTCATTCTGGATAACTTGTTCAGAATTCTGTGATAATGAATAGCCAGTTTCTTCAGCAGAATTGCTTATAGATGTCCAGTTGATATGGTAGCTATGTGATACCTTATGCCAATTAATTAGCATGGTTCAGTGATGTTTTATGCTTCTGGTAACATACTTCAGTAGTTATGCTGCAAAGGTTATAAACAGTAGTTTTGATCATTATAGATGCAACGTTAAGGATTTTGATGTGTAAGACTCCGGAAAGCATCATGAAACAGGCAAATTACTGAATGCACCAGCTCTGAGTTTTATTTGAAGCCATTGTGTTTCACATATTTCTGTGTGCTCAAGCCCACATTTTCTCTATTCCTAACTGGGTTTACTCACGCCTTTTGGAATTACTGCCATGCACAAAACAAGGTGCTCATGCTGTGGCTAACAATGAAGGAGACACAATGGGTTGGTATGTCTTGCATACTTCTCTTGGGCCTCTGCTGCTGGTCACCTTGGAGACCTGGACTGGCCTCACAATTGCTTTATCAGTGGCAGCTCCTACATTTTCTGCTTCATGTGTAATTAGTGGCATTTGTTGAATAATCTGTGGTTATTTGGATGTGAGGCTTTTACCCATGATGATGAAAGTTCCCAAAGCTTCTGTTTTTCTCCAGGGATAATATTTAATATTTCACATAGAAATCTAGCAAACTTTATTCCAGTTCACCAACAGTTCTATGAGAAAAGTTCCAGAGGAGGTAGCTCTGCTGGCTTTATTTTGCTACCACAAATAGATACTCCAAGAGGACCAAGTGCATGTTGCAGACTTTTAACACAGAAGAATATTGGAATACCTCTAGAGACCATGGAGCATCTGTAAATCCATATTTATCTTGAGCCAGCAAGCCCTAATGTATTCTGAACTCTTCAGCTTTCCCTTTGGCCCTGGGCAATGACATGAAATAGTGCTGGGTATTAAGATTTTACATATTTTTGGTTAACAATGTTGACTCTGGGTGAAGTTTTAATTCCATCAGCATTGCTTCTTTAGCATCAGCTTTCCGTGTTATTCTACTTTAAAATGCCTTTTAAAATGTTAATCAATTTGTTGTTAAACAAGAATCTCACAGTGTTGGAGTGTGTATGTATCACAGAGCACAACACCCATTTTCAGCTATTCACCAATAGTACTAGCCTCTTAGTAGTCACCAACAGACAGGTTTCTACCAAGAAGTAAATATCTCTAGGTTTCATAGCCTGTAAAAAAACAGGTTCTCCTTGATGTGTACCACATGCTGTATACAGTCCTTGCCTGTATTTCATGCCAGCACCTGCTGCTAGGTGCTGTTGAGTGAGCTCCAGAACCAGCACTGCCTGATCTCCTAGGGATTTGTGGCTTATGTTGAATGAACTGGTGTATAAGAAGATGCAGAGTCCAGACTCTGGTGTCTAGTAAGTAGTGTGTATCTCCAAGCCTATACTTAGTGGTGGCAATGTTAGGTTTTCTCTCTTCTGCACAGTGAACTACTCACAATAAACCTGTAGGAAGTAATGTCTTTACACTCTTTGTCAAATTAGATTTAAACTGGATCAGTGTGTTCAAACATTACTGGTGGGGAATAGAGAAAGATATGCACTCCTTGGCTTGCTTATTATTTTCTTACTGTCTTTTAAAGACAAAGGTAGACATTCAACTTCAGTTGAGTCAGCTTGATCTATGGATGGTTAATAGTAATGACAATTTGCATTGTGTCTTTTTTTAACTATCTCACTCAAATCTCATGCTTTGGGGATAAAATTTATAGGAATCATGAATAACAAGTAGATAATTCATTATTCATATCTGTCTGCTGAGGAAAAAATGTCACAGAGTGGAGAGGTGGCTGGACCAACTTTTTGTAAAGAGTTGATGAAAGGGAGAAAAAAAAAAAGAAAACTCATATACCCCTACTGATTCCTCTGGTTAAACAATTAACATTATTCCTTTTAAGATTATTTGGTTTTAAATAAGTCTTATGAATATGATTAACATGCCCAAGATTATCCAGAAGGATAAATTATTAATGCAAATTACACATTTATAAATGCTATACAGAGATATATACAGATTTCTGTAATTTGAATAACACTAGTAAATGTGAAAATGAGATTTTTTTTCTTCTAAAAACCTTTCTTTGCAGTGCTATAAGTAGCTTCATACGTGATAAAATAGGATAAACAATGAAATAGGGCCTGGCTGCAGAGCTTACAGTAAAGGAATGAGATTGTTTTAGAATAGAATAGAATAGAATAGAATAGAATAGAATAGAATAGAATAGAATAGAATAGAACAGAACATTTCAGTTGGAAGGGACCTGCAGTGATCTAGCAGCCTGTTTTGAAGTAGATCTGTGTGAGAGTGAGCCAGATTTGACCCAAAAAGCTGTCAGACTGTTAACTCAGAGGTAACTTAAATCTGAGAGTACTGTAGATCAAAAATGAATTTTGAAGGTTTCATGCATGAAGACATAATCAAATCTCAGGTCTGAGGGAAGGCTCCAGGTTCTCAGTGTGCTCCTGTCCCTCTGCATTACAGAGGTGCTAGTGCTTCTCCCACAACAGACTGTGATTTCAGGAAAGGTGCTTACCTAATTTAGGCTGGGGTACAAAGCAACTCGAATTAAAATGTTGCATACTAGAAACATTGCAGTGTTTTTTATCTTGACATATTAAAGGGCTGGGAATTTAGTGGTCTGTGATTTGAAACAGTGCACTGTTACAAGCTTTCTTCAGATCTTACATGGTTCTTGACATGGTCTGTTCCTTGCCGCAACCCATGGCAGTAACAGAGAGCATCGTGTGTGCCACCAAGGGAAAAACCCTATGTAATCTAGTGAGTGGGTAGGAGGAGAGAAACTGAGGCATGAGCAAAGTTGCCAACTACTTTATTTGTGCAGTTTTAGTTGTCATTTACCCCTAGAAGTAAATTGTATGACCAGTAATCTCTTGAAGTAAGAAGACATCTGAAGATTATCAGATCTAACCACAGAGCTTAGGCTAGATCAAAATCAAAGCACCAGAAATTAATCCTTTCATGTTTTATGAAAATGGATGTTCAGATTCCTAGACCTGACTTTAGCTACTATGACTTACATCCAGGGTCAAACCAGACTGATCTGTGAAATCTCTAGAAGGAAATAACAAGCCTAAACACTTTAGATAAGCTTGTAATTTAGTAACTGGAGAGCTGTGTTATGTCATGTTAATAGACTAAGCATATTATAGAAAAGAGGAGGATTACAGTGACAAAAGTAGCAGACAGAAGGGGTACAAACTTTACCTTCCGTTTGTGTTACTCCCATGATAATCTGGAAATCAAAGGATATACAAAGTGCCTTTTTCCAAAGTGCCAGCCAAGTACCTGTTAGTATGATAGGTAGATGTTGAAGTCTACAGAGTTGAAATGAACAATGAAAATAAACAGAACCCCTTCAAAACTGAATAAAAAATCTGTCAGCTGTGACTGGTAAGTTTTACTTTGTAAGAAGGTGAAAACACATTGCCATGGCAAAGCCCAACCCTGGCAAAGTGAGTATGCCAGCTGTGTCCTGTGCTCCTCCTCGGCAGCACCACCTGTTCCAGGTTTGCTTCAATACACAGAGCAGGAAGCTCTGCAGCCTCATTGTACAGTGCACATCCTAAGCAATGGCTGCTGCATTTGTTCAAAGGCTGCTGTGGCCATGTGATGGATAGGGCACATGCACAGCTCAGCTTGTGTCAGAGGAGGGGATACTTGTCCCTTGCCTGAATCTGCTTGCTTGTTGCTGACCTCCCACAGGACTAACATGGATTTGGTCACAGACTGCTCAAGACACAGTTTAAAAATTGATCTGAGGCCCCCAAATCTTTGTTTTAAGGCAGATCTTTGCCCTGGCTCACTGTGCAGCCCTGCAAGCACCAGTGCTGGCACAGGGCAAGCAGCAGGAACATGTGAGCAGCAGCTGGAGAGAATGAAAGCCTCTTGCAGCAGCAGCTCCAGGCTGTTACACCAACAGCATGTCTGTGGGTTACAGTTTTCCCACTGCAGGAGGGAGCTGTGGATAAGATCAGATTGGATAAGATCAGATGTTCAGAGGAGGCAAAAGGAGCTGATGTTATCTAGTCTCCCAAAGGGTGGCTGAAACCATGGTACAGTGCAGTGCAGCAGTGCAGCCTATAAGCTATCATCCATAAAGTGAACAGAGTATATTCAGGTG
>NW_008660991.1:132585-137959 GCF_000695815.1 Acanthisitta chloris | reverse complement strand
ATTCCTGCAAGAGAAAATTTTTCTATTGCATAAATAATTAAGCAGTGGTGATGTTTTGCCTTTAGGCAACAGTATTACCATAAAGAAGTCATCAGTAATACAAGAGGAAATAAGAAACGTTTTGGGATCAGAGCATTTGAGGTCATACAGAAGGAGGATAGTACTTTTAAGCTTTGGTGGAGAGCTGAAAGTCTTCTACAGCATGCTTTTAGTCTCCTGAACCAGCAACTTGGCCAAGCAGGAGATAAGCAAAGGTTTTTTTGTTCAGACATGAGAGTCTTTTGGCTTTGTAATACAGAGAAGATCCATGTTACACCTATGCAGTTTTACCCCATTTTACTGTCTCCTTTCCCTGGTCCTGGAGCAGGACTGGATGCCTACAAAGTCTGTAGAGAAGCAGTGTTGGTACTGGTGAAGTTCCGAATCTGCAAGGCTCAACTATTAAGGTGACAATGAAAAAAAGAAGCAATTATCCTGTAATTTTGATTTGTAATTGAGATTATTTTTTCAAAGAAAAGAGATAATAAGTAAATCCTGGCATAATTTTCATCCACTGTAAGACTTTTGCTTCTTTACCACATAACACTTAACTCTGGCACTCCCATGAGAGGCAGGGGAGGACCAGTGTGCCCAGCAGCTCTCCTGCCCCACAGTAGCTTCCCCCTTGCAAGCCTCCTGCAGGCATTTAGATCTCTCTGCTGAGCTCTGGAAAGCAGAAGGAGAGCACAGCTCCCTTGATGATGTAGATCTAAATAGCAAGTTGTCATCTGAATTAAAAGAGAGGGACTGTAGTGGATGAAAGAGAAGCAATATGCTTATTTTCTGGTCCGGCAGTCCTGTTATTCCACCTGTGTCCCAAGCCCATACACAAATAATTGGGAATTTGCTGTCTTAATGGCTGTTGGGGTTTTTTTATTGTACCTCTGTGGCTGTGTGGATGAATGTGAAAAGAGTTTTTCACATGTATATATGTATTTTGGGTAGACACTGCGCAGCTAAAGCCTCTTTTAATTTTCTCTCTAATTTATTTTTAATTTTGTAAACCCCCAGGGATAAATCCTTATTACATGATGTAAAACCGTCTCTTCTACAAAGCAGCTTATTTGTTGATTTTTAATTTGAGCCAGCAGAGGCAAAGCTGTAGCTTTTTTTCCAAACACTGAGAGCTCCTTTGTATATGTAAACTGTCAAGTGAGTGTCCCATTGCAAATTTAGTAAAAAAATGTGACTCCACCACTTCCCTGGGCAGCCGGTTCCAATGCTTTTCTATACCTTTCCATGAAGAAATTTTTCCAAATAACTAATTTAAACCTCTCTGGCACAACTTGAGGCCATTTCCTCTTGTTCTGTCTCTGGTAATTTGGGAGAAGAGATCAACTTCCATCTCGCTACAAATTCAACCTTCTTTCAGCTTGGTGTTGTCTGCAAACTGACTGAGGGAACCTTTGATCCCCTTGTCCAGATAGCTGATAAAGATATTAACCAGAACTGGCCCCAGTACTGAACCCTGGAGAACACCACTTGTGTCCAGCTCAGATATACCCTCAAATGGAGTTCACCAGTTTTGCTGATGCTTGTAGATCTACACAACTGATATCTTAATGATAAGCTATAATAATAATGCAGACAGAGGGACCCCAGTCAGAAGCCAGACCTTTCTTACACACTAAGTAACAAGTGAATGGAAGCAAAGACCAAGTATGTTGCACAGAAAAAGATGCATCTCCTGCACAAGGTTTTTTTCCAGGAACAAATTTTCCAGTTTATTTCTGTCATACTGAATATCTGTGCATCCTCTGCTTTCCACAGGGCAAGACAAAAACACTTGCTGCAAAGCTAAACCAATGTTCATCAGAGCTGTACAGTGCCTGCATAAATTAATTTCAGCATTGCTTTTTTCTCTTCCCAGCCTTCTCAGCTGAAACGGATCTTTTGCAGTTTGGAGTATCTCAGAGATGCATATCAAAGTTAAGATACCACATGCCAAACATTTTTTCTTTTTTTGTGTCTTCAACAAATAAAGGATTGAAAAAGCAAAAGACAGAACTGTGTGTGTCAGTTAAAATTGTAGAAGATTTAATTCCATCACTGGAAACTTAACTTCACTCATTAACCAGAAGTCATGGCCATACATTAATTTTTAAAGCTTACTTATTTGTCCACATATTGGAAACTGAAGAAAGCACTGGCAAAGCAAAGGCACCAAAAGTCCTTGAGTTGTATCCATAGTCCTTGCTTGGGCAACCTCATGTCTGTGCTGTTCTTGAGCCTGCTGCTACTTTCTGCTTTTGTAGGTACCACCAAGGTCCTTCTGTACCAAAACCAGATTCAGGTGGGATTTTTCACTGTTGGAATAAAGATTGCAGTTTGATCTCTTTAGTTTTTTATCTTTCTCTTTACAATTAAAATGAAAAACCACTTTGAAATGTTAACCACTCATTTCCATTGCATTGACGTTTTCCAGTTGATGTTTTAAAGGCATTGTCTGGGCAGCATAAAAATTTGACATATAGTTTCAGTACCTGGAAAGGATATATCTGTGTGGTTTACACTGATTTTGGTATGAATTAGGATATTTAATCTCAATGGTCTTTTGAAAATACCTCCCTAAATAAATTTTTAACAAAATAAGATCTAAAGTACTCCTCTTTCTGCATGTTCAAATCATCATAAAAATACATAGATGTAGTCATAATTCATGTCTGGAAGATGGAGTTTTCTTTTTCATGAGCTCTCCTGTGAGTCGGTGTAACAGGGAAGTGTGGTATGATTGAATGTACTTACTCTTTATTTAGCATCTTAAATATTAGCCTACTCACCACCTTGTTTCTGTGATTTTTCTGCTACTTGCTGACAGAAAGAGAGAAAAAGAGAACAAGGGAAAGGAGGGAGGCAAGGAAGGAAGGGAGGGAGGGAAAGGAAGGAAAACTTTTTAGCATTTACATTTTTTCACTCAATGTCATTATCACTGTTACAAATAATTAGGTTTTTGCCTAATAATATCCCACTGGAAGTGTGTATGTGTGAACATCTCTTAATAAACAAACGTGAAATGATTCAGATGCTTTGTTCAGGCCAAGATTTAACATCTAAGATTTCTGAATTAACTTCTGAAGTAATTATCTGTTTTTCTGTGTTTGCATCTTATAAGATCTGAGATACCTGTGCTATAGAGAGCCTGTTGTTTCTGCCATGGTATGACAGCCCATACAGTACTGGGTCTATTTGAACCACAGAGTGAACACACTTGTGATGAAGGAAAATGATGAGGGAGAATTAGGAAGCCTTAGCAAGTTTTGGTGGCAATTGACAACAGTGTTCCTTTTCTTCTGTAGTTTCTACCAATCATTTCAATGATCACAGGCACTTGGAAAGGCTACAGCAACATGAACAAATCTCAGAATAGCAGAGTTTTCTTTAAAACTTGCAAGACAGTTCAAATACCATTTATGATACTTTGGCAGTACAAGTCAACCCTACTCAGATCTCTTTTTGGGCTACAGAGTCTGAAAGACCTCCAGTCATATTGTGTTCAGGCACAGTCTGTCCCCTTTCACAGTGGGGTCTCATCATGTCTGGAGCTTACTGTAATGCAAATAAGTTACAGGTTTGCCCACCCTCACTAATGAGCTGTTTTCTTTTGAATAGAGAACAATAATAATCCCTAGCCTAGCATGAGGAATGCTTTGACCTTTTGAAAGTTGTGGGTTTGATCTGCAGGCTGCATTGGACTGTCAGTCTTCACATGGTGGAGATTAACTACTGGGTGATTGACAGGGTTCCCGTAGAAGGCAGCTAACCTGCCTGCTTCAGAAATCGATCCTGGGAGCAGAGCAACCTGTCACAGAAAATCTGTCTCAGTGCAGCCTTTCTCTAAACAAGTCTGATGCTTTGAACCTCTAGGATCAAAATAACTATCCTAGGAACAGAATCTGTAATCTGCCCAAGAGTGATGCTCTAATATTCCATCATATTCACAAATACTTGTAATTTCCCACTGTGGCAAAACCCAATTGCATCATGTGTGCAACATACATTTGTCATTGTGTATGGAATGTATAAATGTATGTAATAAACTGCCCTATTGTTTAGCATTTCATATGTGCATATATATGTGTATATATGAAACTAAAAGTAAGAACATATGTCCAGTTTGCTCAAGCTGTGTTTGTTTTTCCTGATGGTTTTTACATTTTAAGTGAAATGTCAATCTGACCCTCATACATTACTTTGCCAGGCTGGCTCTTCTAATATCTGTGAGACAAATAGGGTGTGTTAGTTTTCACCTCCTTGCAGCACCTCTTTATATAGGTGCTTTTCAACTGCATAGTGTAAATGAGAGAGATGTGGATAAAATCTCTTGGCAAGCAGGTATTTTGGGCATATATACCTAACTCTTGCATAATCCTTCTTGTTTATTACCACAGGAGAAGAAAACTTGCTGGCAATTTTGAAAAGGAGATGGTGGAAGTACATGATCCTGGGGATAATAGATATAGAAGCCAATTACCTGGTAGTCAAAGCTTATCAATACACCACTCTTACCAGTGTACAGGTAAGGACTCAAAGGATTTTCCTTTTTGAGGTAAGATGGTAGATCCAATGGGGTCAGTGGTGTAGTGTCCATTGCTTCAGTGAACTAATATGTCATTTGTATACTTTTAAATGATGACTAATATGACATTTTTTCATATTGGACTATTTTTATTACTCGGTATTTTCCAAACATTCTGACTTTCATTTTATTTTCCTGTGCTAAACCATTCATAATCATATTTTGGATGTTATCTACATAATTTTGTCCTTTGAGGAGATATTTTCAGATGGGCTGAAATGTTTTCATCACTGTGTGAACTTCTTTTAGGACTCCATAATTAGATCTGAGTTCAAAAAAAGTGTGGTGGGTTGACCCTGGCAGGATGCCAGGTGCCCACCAAAGCCACTGTGTCACTCCCCTCCTCAGCTGTTCAGGGGAGAGAGATTGTAACAAAAGGCCCATGGCTCAAGATATGGACAGGGAGAGATCATTTACCAGTTACAATCACAGCCAAAACAGACTTGACTTGGTGAAATTAGTTTAATTTATTATCAGTCAGATCACTCACACTCTTCCCTTGCTCCAGTGTCAGGTCCCTTCCACAAGAGAAACTTGTCCACCAACTACTCCAACATAAGTCCTTCCCACAAGGTGCAGTTCTTCACAAACTGCTCCAGCATGGGTCCCTTCCATGGGGTGCAGCCCTTCAGGAACAGAGTGCTCTAGTGTGGGTCGCCCATGGGGTCACAAGTCCTACCAGAAAACTTGCTCCAGTGTGGGCTTTTCTTTTCATGGGTCCACATGTCCTGCCAGGTGCCTGCTCCAGCACGGGTTTCA
>NW_008660991.1:113521-132215 GCF_000695815.1 Acanthisitta chloris | reverse complement strand
TCTGCTTAGGGAGAGGAGTTCTTCCTCTGTTCCAGTGTACAGTCCCTCCCATGGAGACAATTCTCCACAAACTTCTCCAATGGGAGTCCTTCCATGAGAGACAGGTCTTAATGAAGTGCTAAATGTGGGTGACTTTACCACAGGGTGCAGTCCCTCAAAAACAACCTGCTCCATTGTGGGTCCCCCACAGGGTCACAAGTCCTACCAGAAAACTTGCTCCAGTGTGGGCTTTTCTTTTCATGGGTCCACATGTCCTGCCAGGTGCCTGCTCCAGCACGGGTTTCACGGAGAATCACAGCCTTGTTTGAGCATGTACCTGCTCCAGCATGCAGTGCTCCATGGGCTACAGGTGGATCTCTGCTCCAGTGGGGATCTCCATGGGCAGAGGAGGAACAGCCTGCTTCACCACAGTCTTCACCATGGGCTGCAGGGCAATCTCTGCTCCAGCACCTGCAGCACCTCCTCCCCTTTCTTCTTCACTGACCTTGGTGTCTGCAGGACTGTTGCTCTCACATATTCTCACTCCTATCTGTTGCACAGGATTGCTTCCCCACCCCATCCCCGCTCTCCAACCCCTCCTAGTCTTAACTGTGTTATCCCAGAGGATCCATCACTGATGGGCTCAGCCGTGACCAGCAGGACATCCATCTTAGGGACAACTGGCATTGGCTCTATTGGACACAGGGGAAGTTTCTAGCAACTTCTCAGAGAGGACACCCCTATAGCCCCACCTCCTACCACAGCCTCGCCAAGCAAACCAAATAGGGAATGTTTAGGATTCCATAATTAGATCAGACTGCAAAACTTGTCATTAAGTAAACTGAATGTAGTTAAGATGAAGAACTCTTACTTTATTGCAAGCTGTTAAGCATGTTATGTTATGTAACAGCTTAAATGCAGCTGTCAAAAAGTGTATCCTCTGTTAAAAAATTATATGTACAGTGGCAAAAAGCTTGGCTAGTGATTTCTCTGAAGTTCTAACCTGGGTGTTTTATATACAAACACAAAAGAATCAGGCTTCTTCCAGTTTAAGTGGAGAAGTGAATAATTAAAACATTTTTAAGAGAGTGGAAATTGTCTGTCTTGGGAAATCATTGCATACTTCGTTGCTACTTGTTCTAAAACAAACCTACTGCCTCTTTACATTATCTTTAAATCACTGGGCAACACTCAGTAGTGTTCAGTGTATTTTACACCTTACTTGCCTGAAGTTTGCATTAGAGCCAGTAAAATAAAGGAGCACCACTTAATGTTCTGCTGAATCAAAGCTAATTAAGGATACATCTCTTCCATAGTTGAAAAGTGATATTGGAAAATACTGAGCTTCTCTAGCTGAATAAGAAGCAAAATTAGAAGGAAACTATGAATTCAAGGAATCCAAATGTGAGCTTTTTGCTAAATATTCACAAGTGCCTCTGTCATCAGAATCTGGGTTTGAGAATTCTTTGAAACATACCCAGACAATGTAATATTGCTTTTAACACTTTTCCAAATCGGATTACTTAGTATAAGTAAATTTTAAATCCACATAAACCTCATACTGTCTGATGTTATAGCCACTAAAAGCCTCAAAGAGTAAAGCAAACTGAATTGCTTCTTCAGTGTGATTCAGTCACAGCAAGTAGAAATAGTGGGCTGAGTAAGATGATCCAGGTCATTAAATCCCATCTCCCAAAGCCGCCAACAAGCACGTATCAGAGGTTCATCTGGCCAGACCCATGAAACATCAGTTCCAGAAGATGCAGACCCTTACACCTGCAGTGCAATGAGCATAGCCTTTAGTGTAAGAGATCGAAAGCTACAGTGTAATGAGGAAGCAGGCAGGAGAGTTCAAGGGCATTGCCTGTGTCTCAAGAGGGAATTTTTTAGGTGAAGTCATCCATGGTCTCCTTTTAGACTGAGAGAGAGAGGAATGGTGGATCAGGAGAACTGTCAGAGGGCACAGACAGTGTCATGTCCATTTTAGACCTCTTCCACATAAAGATTATGACAGAGATCAGGTCTCTTTCCCATGTGGCTTGAAAGAAGGAAGAGATAGAAGCTCAAATGCTGTCAAGCTTTTTTCCAGGCATGGAATGAATACAATGTCACCTTTCCCCATGGTTGTCCTTGGTTGCTCAGATACATGTGGAGTGACTGGGAATACCTGCTGCATTTTAAATTCACTTCATGCCATAATATGAATGAGCTCCTACGTGACAAGCCCAAAGATATGGTGAGAGTGGGATGAGTATGAGGTAATGCTTTAAGATGTTGAATCAAATGACACATTTTCTGAAATGTAGCCAAACACCCTATTTCGTTTGAACACGAAACAGAAGCAGCTCAGGGAAGTATTCTGCATTGGTCAAAGTGTGTCATGGTATGAAATGAGGACTGAAGAAATGGAAAACAGAAGATGAAAAAAAGCAAGCTATTTATAGAATCTGATTTCAGAAGCACCAAACAGGACCACTTTCTCAAGTGCTTTTCCTGAAAGGTATGATCCTGCAGCACTACCTGTGAGGCCATAAATATTTACTAGCACGTAGCAAGAAATGTTCAAATCCTTTCAGGAAGGAGACCCAAGAAATCATTGCTACCTGCCACAAATCAGCATGGCTTTGACTGAAAGCTGTGGAAGCTCTGCCTGTGTGTACATTGGCTGAGAATCGAGCCCTTCAAGTCAGTTCTGGGGGATTTTATACTCAACAGGCTTTACATAAGGCTTTTGTGATGGGAAAAATGTAAGAGTTTTTGAAATTTTGTCACTTCAGTAAATGAGAAATCAAGTATTTTATAGTGGTGGTACATGAGCCATTTAAGTAGGAAATCAGTTTTACAGCCTATACTTTTTTCCCACATGACATTTCTGATCTGTCATGCACAACTAACATGCAAGTGTACTGTGCTTGTGGTGCTTTTAGGCAAAAAACATTACACTGGTCCCAGCAAAAAGCCGAAGTTTAACAGTAAAAATATACATTTATTGCAGTTGTTTTGAGTTCTTCACCAAAAAGCTACAAGCCCTCAACAGCTTTGTTTGCCAAGTAGCTTTAAACTCTTGGGACTGACAGTTTCTAGTTTATACTCTTTTTATATATATTTGGCATTATCTCATCATGGTTCCAGGAAAAGACTGAAAATGGTGCCCTACTTTTCCCCTCTGTTTCACACCCTGGTTTTTCCTATATTTTACTTTAAGATTCTCTTTTGGCTTTGATCTGGGAAAACAGGATTTTCTAATAAACCTTCCTACATGTCTTTCACCAAATGCCTTCGGAATCACTGTGAATGAGGACACACAGGCATAAATCAGAGATGAATATGGTACCTAACCTTTACTTTTGGACATGCTTCTGATTATTTCAAATCTCATGTACTCTATAATTACTGTCTGAGAATGTGACACAGCTTCATCATAAGATGAAAGCAAAGTAATGTGAAGCCTAGAAACACATAATTTTTCTCCTTAACAAAACCCCAGCAAACAGCTAAAATACCTCCCTTATAAACTATGGGGCATAAAAGCTAGATTGAAAATCAATGTACTATTTATGTTTCAGTCATCAAGGTGTAGGTCAAGTGTGAAAGATAAAATCCAAGGTACCGGTTAGGTACTGGGCCTGCAGTCCAAGGACAATGAGATTTAATAGAACAATCTAAGAAACCCACATCTAATTGTCTACATATCTAAAATGTCGTGGACATCTAACATTCCTTGGTTTATGTGTACTAACCTGCTGCTCAGAGCACGATCTTAGGACAGTCCTATCAGGTTGCTTCTTCTTTGGTAGCGTTAAGTTCTGGTCCTTTGTATGCCCAGAGTGATTCTATGTTGATGGAGATAGATGCCTAAATTCCTGCCTCCATTTAAAAATTCGAAAACTAAGTATTCCTACATCAAAGTACTCCAAGAAACTCAATTTGTTAGATATGATCTTAGCATCTCTCAAGTGCTTGCAGAAGGCACGGAGTGCATTCCAAACTGCAAGGGTGGAACCCCCTTTTTCATAAAGTCATAGCTGTTAAAGCTATGGTCCACTGGAAGAGCTTGACTTAACTCCTGGGGAGTTAAAAGGGCTTGACTTAACAGCTGGGGGGATTGAAGCACAAGCTTCCTACAGCCATGAAAATGCTCAGGCTAGTAAATGAAAACTGTTCCCTAGAGGGTACATTTTAAAAACTTAATATATGCCAGGTAAAAGGCACAGATGTTTGTTGATGGATCAATCTGATATCCAAAACCACATATTTCAAGAAGTGCCAGAGATTGGTCACACTTAATGCTATTGGCCGTACGTGTTCTGATTCCCAGATGGCCAAAACTTCCAAAATGATCTTTAGTTTCTCTTTGATGTATTATTCTAACTTGCAGTAGGTTTTGCAGCCTTCTTGCACATCAGCTATGGCAGGTATGGAAAGTACACTAAAAACTCACTTGTACACTAGCACCTGATTCCATGAACTTTTTTTTAAAAGCTATATACTTAACTTTCAGGACTGCTTGTGGTAATGCTTTTCATATTTATCCTAATGGGTTTTAAAACAAGCCTGGTGTAGGCCTGTGGAAGGTTTGATAACTGTTCAAGGAGGATGTTTTAAATACTGTCAGAGATACCTTTTACACAGCAGATAAAATTAGTTCCCCCAGAGGGAATTAAAAGATTCTGAAGTTATTGCAGTTATTTAGATCTAGATATTAAATTTCCTTGAAACTGTGTTTTAACTTCAACTTCCCTGTACTGTATTCACAGTGTATCACACACATACGTCCTACCAAGTCCATAATGTCTTCCACTAAGCCTGTTATGTTAATAACATTTGTAATCTTTGCTGCTAGGTATGTGCTTTCTCATCATCTCAAGCTGCATTATGAGACAAACTGCCCTCTCCCTTCTCCCCATTTTCCCTGCATTAATTAGCTGTCCTTGCTGCAACACCTTGTTCTATCCATCTACATATTACTGCATTGTGTTGCACTCACTAGAAGGGATGTTATCCCTTTTCTGCTATGACATCACGCAGAATCTGGATTATTTCTGCAACACCTTCCATAGTAGTACTGTAGACTATGCATACAATGTCAGAAGAAGTAAGGTGCTGTCAAAGAGAGAGCTATGTTTCCAAATAGTGATTTATCTGGCAATTTATTCCTTGGGCAATCAAGCCTTTGATTGGCATGATGAAAACAAAGGTAGTAAAAGCTGGGATTTATAGACAACAGGAGACAGACAATAAAACTATGATGCTGATGTTTTCAGCTACTCTTAGATCACCATGAGGCTCAGCAGTACATCATACTTCAAATTACTTCTGGCAGTTTTCATATCTCAACCACTGCCACCAGAAAAGGAAAGGAGTCAGCAGTAAGTGCTTATTACAGGAGTGCTGGATGGCAATAGACTTTGCTCTGTTCTTGGTCCCTGTGGACTCAATATGCATTGAGACAGAAGGTTTGAGACAATTTTGAAGCAAATCTGGGAGGCGAGGAGTAGGGACTGTGCAATATTCAAGTTGATCTACCTTGTCCAGTGGCTGCTAAATGTGAAATATCGCAAAAGCAGAGATGAGTTCCACTCCTTCCCTTCTTCCTCCCATCCTATGAATGTAAAATTGACCATACTTTTCTGTTGTGCTTCAGGACAGGGAAGAAATATTGCAATGTTAATAAAGTTTGCAGATCAGCATTTTGCAGAAATGTGGCATACAGTACATTTATACTGGGAGAGACTGTGCTGTGTATCTTTTATCTGATCTATTATTGCACTTTGTGTTACTATTCTGTCTTTTAACTGTGTTACATACCTGTGATTTGCAAACCAGCCCCTACAGTATCTTCAGTCTCTGTATGTGAGTTTTTAGCCAACTGAGCTCTCTGTATACAGAGCTCCTGCCTCTACTGGCAAAATTCACCCTGAGCCAAACTTTTTACTAACATAAATATGCAAAATCTTATGAAAGTCAATGGAGCTGTGCTCATTACAGGAGCAGAGATTTTGGCATTCTGTGCCCATTTTGTATATTCTGGCAGGTAAAATGCAAAAGCAGAGGGTTTTCTGCAGGACACATCTGTGATTTTTCCTAGGCCAGATTCTAATCCCCCTCATAGTTTACAGCTGCTGGTGACATGGGGAAGTTTCTAAGGAGTAACCTTGAGAAAATGTGCTTCCAAGCCCTTACCTAGTCATCTTACTAAGAGAGTAGAGAAACAAAAAATAGTTGGGTTTTTCATGCAGAAGCACATGACTGCTGGCAGAACTGTCCTAGAATGATCTTTTTCTGACAGTAATACGTAAAATCAGAGGAAGAAGTCAATTAAAGGATTTGTTGGTGAGTCTTTCTGGTATTTGAGCAGATCTTGTATAAGCATAGCTGGAGTTCATGTGTAGAGAAGAGTGGATGAAGAGGGTTTCTTAAAAAAAGAGTCAAGATGTGATTACTCATGTTAGTAGTAAAGCATGTCCTTGTGTAGAAAGTTGAGAGCAGAGGAACTGTGGGGTGCATGTGACCAACACTTTTCATTTAACATCCAGAATTTGCTGAGTTCCTTCTATGTACACAGAAAGCTAAAGGTGTTTTGATACATGCAAGTCAGATGGAGGTTAAGGTTCTTTCCTAGTCAAAGTTCTGAGAGCGTTTCTGTGTCCACAGAGAGAAAAGAAAATACAGAGAATGGATTAAAGAAACCTATAGGAAAATTTCTAGAAGCATCAAGAAAAAAAGTTCTTGTGGGCAAAATGCTGATTTAAAGAGGCTCCTGACTGGGAATAGTGTTCTGGCTTTTGCTTCTTCCTCATCATTGAAATAAACATTTGTACTTTTTTTTGCAAGCAAATGACATCACTAATTGATTCTTTCACCAGTCTCCCTACCTGGAGTGCCATACATTTTGACTGGATGAAAAATTAATGGTTTTACATTCATTTTGTGATTATATAAAAACCATGCAAGAAAGCAGTTAAGTTGTGATGAGGTAGCAAATAGAAACATGAGAGATAAAAACAATGCTCCCTTTTTATTTGCACTGCTAGATATAACCCTTTCAGAGCTGCTGCCAGCATCCACACCTTTCCTGCAAGAGGTTTCAGTCACAGGGCAGCATAATTGCCATGCAACTCCCCTCGCAGCTGGCAGCCAGCTCTGTGAGGGTTCACATCTCATCTGCTTTTGTACAGTTGAATCAAGTGTGCCTGATATTGTGAAGGTGGTGTGAAAACTGGAAGAGAAAAAGCCCTTGAATGGGCAGCTCCATCCCTTTCTTCCTTTGAAAAAACAAAGCAAATGACAGGTGTGTCATTTACTGGATATAGCACTTGCTGTTGTATTAAGATTTCCAGGTCACATGCTGAAATTCTGTACCCATCATGTGTACCTGACCATACAATGTTTGACAGATATGACACTGATTTTAGTGATCCCTCTGCTCTGGAGATTAAGCTAAGTAGAAGGTGCAGGTTATTCTCTGCATGATTTGCTGGAGGGCAGCACTAATGAGAAACCCCTAATGTGAAAAAAAAGGGCTTATAACTGAGGGGAAAAAAATCCAATGAATGTTTAAAAAGGAAGATTCAGCTCAGCTGTTCCCATAGGGAGTTTGCTGACCAGCTTTTTTCTTTTTGATATCGCTGCAGATCAGCAGTTCACCCTCTGTATTGCAGACCTTTCTTCTAAAGCTTGCCAGCTCTCCTTTCCAATGACTAACTACATTTTTGCAATAGATGTGCAAACACATGCTGAATTTGTGAGACCAGACACTGGGTATTTAGTGGTAGCAAGAGAGTATTTGTCTACAATTCACAAGTATAATAAAGTCAACGTCATTTAACAAACAAATAATCAGTGGAAATAGATTTCAACATTGTGTTTCATTGGCAGACTTGGATGCACTGTGGTATCTTTTAGAGTCAAATAATAATCTTCAATCTCTACAACAACACAGCATTCCTGTAATAGAACGAAGTTTCTGTAGGACAGTACATCAATAGATTATATATTGTTGTGTTCTGCCTTCTAAAACAGCCCCTTTCAGAGCTGTGACTAAAGAAAGCCACAGACAAACACAACAGTGTCAAAGAATGTGATCTGCACCACCCCACGGCAACATAGGAAATGTTTCTTTTAGCTTAGTGAGATCTGATAACTTCTGTGTTTAACAGGAATGTGGATTATAATCAGATCACTCATTAATTTAACCTAATAACAGGGTATAGGCAGTACCTTTTGAATAAACAACTAGAAAGAAGGAAAATATCAAAGATGATTTTTTGGGAAATATTGCTAAACAGCTGACCTTTATGTACTATAAATGAAATTCAAGCTTAGCATAATCTATCTTTCAGAAAAATTATAATTAGGTCTAATCTTTTTTCTTAATACCTGAAATAACTTACAGAAAAGAAAGAAAAAAGGCAAAAAAAAGTAATAAAAAGGCTTTATTACAGATGAGGTAATCCTCAATTTCACATCTTTGTCTGTAGAGTATATGTGCATTTTTTCTTCTACTAGACAGGTTTATCTGAGGAAAAAAGAAAGACAGAGCTAATTTAGACTGGAGAAATGAAATGTGAAGCAATGCCTGAAAAAGAGTTAAGCACTAGGTCATCTTATTGCTTATATTATAGCAACCTAATTTATTTCTGTCTATCCCATTGTTTAATTATAGGTATAAACTAAGCTAACTATATAATGTCAGTGAATATTACCTACCTTTCATGTTTGTATCTATTGATGCTGCAGCATTCCAAACAGCAATTTGTGGATTAGACTTGGGGCTGCCAGCCCCAAAGGGCTGTTTCCCAGCTGCTGTCAGTGTTGTTTGTTTGTGACAGGTTCTGTTCATGCATCCTTTTATGTTAGTGCTCAAAAGACATGCATTCACATACTTGAAAGCATAGGTATGTTTAAATATTTATGGAATGAGAAGAATTTTTAAAATCTTTCTCTAAAATACTGTTAGTGGGAATTTGCATGTTGAAGTGCACATGCTGCAGGTATAAGTAATTTTTAGACTCATAGACCAATTTAGGCTCATAGAACAGCCCAACTTGGAAGAGACCTCCAACCTGGTCCAACCTTTTGTGGGAAACAGAGCCTAGATGGGATTATTTAACAACGTGTCGATTCACATCTTGAGAAAAAACTTCTTTCTTTATTGAGATGAAACCTCTCCCAGTGCAACTTGTACCCACCACCCCTTGTCTTCCCTCTACTCCACTCTTTTCAGAACTACTTGGTATACTGCTTCCAGCTCTGGGGGCTCCAGCACAGGAAGCACATAGACTCATTGAAGCAAGTCCAGAGGAGGGCCACAAAGATGATTAGAGGCATGAAACACCTCTCCTGTGAGGAAAGGCTGGAGAATTGGGATTGTTCAGTCTGGAGAAGAGAAAGGTCTAGGTGTTCTTGTAGCAATCTTTCAGTAACTAAAAGGGCCTACAAGAATGCTGAGAGGGATCTTTTTCAAGGGCATATACTGATAAGACAAGGGGAAATGGCTTTAAACTGAAAGACTGCACATTTAGATTAGACACCAGGAAGAAATTCTCCCTGTGAAGGTAGTAAGGCACTGGAACTGGTTGCCCAGAGAAGCTGTGGATGCCCCATCCCTGGAAGTGTTCCAGGCCAGGTTGGATGGGCCTTTGAGCAACCTGGTCAAGTGGAAGGTGTCTCTTCCCACAGCAGGGGGCTGGAACTGAAGGATTTTTGAGATCACTTCCAATCCAAACCATTCTACAATTTTATGATACAACAATTCTCCATGTGACTTCTGTTAAAGAAAGAGCCTCCATCTTCTTTGTAGCCACACTTAAAGTAATGGAAAACTGTGGTGAGTTCAGAAAATGGTGAGTTAAGCTCACCTGTTCAGTGCTGCACTCGGAGGGAATGGGAGAGGCATTCAAACCTTCAGGGATAGCTATGAGCAATGTAAGGAGTAACTGCCTCCTTGGTGTTTGGTACCACCTTCCCTCCATCTTCAGCAGAGATGATGGGTGCACTTTGTGCCTGCACAGCTGCTGTGGAACAGACATCCAGCAAGTACAGGCACGATGACATGAGCGTGGATTGAGAGAGGAGGTGTTGAGCTGTGTCCACATCCAAGAGGTGACACCAAAGAGTGCATTTTGCTCAGATGTATGCTAGGGCTGTGCTGGCAAAGTGCAGAAATCCACAGCACATGAGCAATGTGCTGTGGATGTCATCCATGCAGCAGTGACCATCTGTTCTGGCTAGGTCAGCCCTGTTCCTCCCTCCAGTGACAGGAAAAGGCTGTGTGCCACTTTGCCCACCTCATGTGCCAGGATTTAATGCATGTGCCAGTACCACCAGCCTTCCCTGCCCCAGGACCTGGCTGCTCCCAGCAGCATGTCTTCAGCAGTTGTTCTTGTGTATGTGGTGTGTTGTATGTGCATGTCTTTGCAAAGCCTAGTTGTGGAGTGTGAGCTGTGTTACACACTGTACGTGCTACAGGCTCTGCAGGGGCAGATGAAGGGGCTTGTTGCAGTTCTTTCAGACCTTGCCCTTTTCTGTGTTCAGTCTGTGAAGGATGGAGTTTTGAGGACTGCTGGAAGAAGTTGTCGCCTTAGAGGTGTGACCATGACTTCTGGATGTCTAGCTCTCCCTTTAAATGCAGAATCTGCTTTCAGCATGGACCATTCCCATTCATTATTTCCCTTATCTGTTCTGCAGCTCTTTGGTACTGCTTGAGCCTCCCAAGAGCAGCATGGCCCCATTGCTGAACTTGTTCTCTTCTGAAGCCTTTTGCCTCTCACTGTCTGGAAAATCTTTGAAATGCGTGTGTTTGCACTGCACACTCTGATTTTTCTAATGAAGTTTCAGGGAAATTATCCTTAGTCCAAAAATTGACTTTTACATTTTTGCTGATCCCCCAGATTTAATACTTATTACATAGTAATCTCATGTAAAAAATGCTTTCTAAGCAGTAATGTTCTTGAAATCATCCAAAAATCTTTCTGTCTTCAAATAACACATGGGCAGACAAAGAAGTTAAAAGGGATGTGATCTTATTTGATTACGCTGTCCTTCATGGTAAATCACACTGAGTAAACAACTAACATGTAGTAGCCCAAAGGGAAGCAAAATCAAATTGCATCATCTAAAATCAAGGTAACAACATCTGGAGTAGTTTTCCAGAACTGTAGACCTAGTCTCTTCCTTTGATTGTTCCAGACATTCTCATTAGGAAGAAGGTGCAATCACATAGCTCTGGTTCCTGCTATATCAATTGGCATTGAACAGTAGTGTATCCTGCACAATTTGTTAAATGCCATTGTTAGTCCACAGAATTGCAATTCTTAATTAGCTGTATCCTTTCAGGAAGTGGTATTAAAGTCAGGTTTCTTTGGGTGTTTCTTACCTAGGATCTTTGTTTCCTGGTGACATACTGATAGTTTCTAAAATATATTTTATTTTTGAAATCTCAAGGTGCTCTCACAAACATTTGATGCATTTCTTTTTTTATCGTGGATTTTCTGGATTTATTGCTGGATGTCTCTGGAAAAAGCCAACCATAATTAAAAACTGTGTTTCATAACACTTCTTTGAGAAAGCTTTTACCAAGGGTCTATTGGCAAGAAGATTGAGTTTCTTGCATTGCAGGCAAGCTGGGATTTTTTTAGTTTTTTTCCTTCAGAGGCATATGGGACTCTATTTTCACAGAGTTAATGGTCCCCACAGGGTGCAGATTTTTCATAAGCATGCTGCATGCAGAAAACCCCTGATTTATATGGCCAAATTTAATAAATCTGGTCAACTTGTGTGTTATGCACATTCCTACTATTTGGACCTGAAATGACTGAATTAAAGCATGTGTCTAGACTGCATGAAAACCACCCTCAGTCTTTGTCTATTAATCACCAGAGGTGAGGACCAGATGGAGTAGTGTGGCTCTCTATTGGCTCTGGTTTTCTTCCCATGGATTTGAAATATACATCTGAATCCAAGAGCAAGGCAGTGCTTTTGAGTGTTATCATAGAGCAACAGCTCTCCTGAATGTGTGGAACAGTTATAAACTGTCTTATCCTCTGTCTGATGGATGACACAACCACTTGAATGCACTTTCTGTTGGTAGAAAGTGCTATTACATACTAGATAACCCTGCTTCCCTCTGCTGGAATCTATCTTAGTATTTTAGGGCAAAGTATTTGCAGGTTGATTTGTTAATTTTTCCCCTCTTTCTTGACAGCTCCTAGACTGTTTTGTCATCCCAGTGGTGATACTGCTCTCCTGGTTCTTCTTACTGGTACGATACAAGGCAGTGCATTTCATTGGGATTGTGGTCTGCATTCTGGGCATGGGCTGCATGGCAGGAGCAGATGTTCTCGTTGGGAGACAGCAAGGAGCAGGTAAGTAAGGATGGATGGGTTGTATGGCCAAGTTCTGTTCAGAGAAGCCATTGTCCAGAAGGTGTCAGACTGGGGCCAAGAGAGGGGAGTTGTGGCAAGAAACCCTGTGCTTTATGGATCCAGAGCACTGCACCATTCAGAGCTGCCTATTTGTCAGAAGCGACAGAGAAGAAAAATGGGTCAACACTTACAAGTAGCAGTGCTGCAAACAGACTTCGTGGGCCGTGCAGCACAGGTTACCCTCTGCACAAACTGGAGGGACAAGCTAAATATTTGTAGTTTCATTTTCTTTTGGCTTACTTGTTTGACTGCAAACCACAGTTGCTTCCTTTCCAAATTGGCTACATATTTGAGTCATAAGCATCTCTCACAACCACTGTGTGCCCTTACTTCTCCTCAACTTTACTAAGTTTTCTACAGAGGTGGGGTCACTGGGTCGGTGCTAAAAGACACCGAACTTATATACTAACCGTACCAACTGGGTTTTGCACACCATCTCAGCACCAAAGGTTTGGGATTTGCCTGCCCAAATCATTGTTGCAATAAACCTTCTTGTGTGTAAAATGTTCTTTTTGGTGTGTGGCATCATATGAATAATGTGTGTGTAGCTATTAATGCAGACTAGACAGAGATAGATTTCATCGATCAACTTCCCCTGTCACATTGATTTCTCTAGTGCCAACCTAAATGATGTGGGAAGGCTGGAAATTCTTTTCAAAGATTGTCAATTAGGCACAGTTTTCATTCTTAATTAAAACCACTGAATTGTGAGCTGAGCATAATACGCTGGGATTTAAAATTCTTGACTCAGCTTTCTGAATACAAATGCAAGTGCTGTAAGAACTGCATTTGCCAGGATGCTACTAAATAAAACAACAGAGTTTGTGACAGTGCTCACCATATCTCCCTGCCCCTTTTATCCCAGTCCTTTATCCTAAAAGGAGACTTTTAGTTCATTGGTCTCTTCCAGAAACAGCCCTGCCACAACTAAAAAGAAAACAATATGCTCTGTACTATGTAATCAGCCAGCCAAAGCTGCATCGAGAATGACTGATTTCAGTGGGTTTGAGATTTCAACCCTGGCTTCCAGAAGAAATATCCTGTGTCCCAGTAATCTAGAGAGTAAGCTGTGGATATAACGAATGAGTTGTGGATCAGCAGGAGCACATGAGGCAATGGACCTTAGCAGACAAGGAACAGATTGAAGAACACTGACACTTTGCCATCCAACTGCAGTAATTAGATGCTATTTGCCATGTCATTATTAAAGCATGGGTAGATGTTAGATAAATTTGTCCAGAAAAAATTGTTAACATGCATTATTGCCTTTTAATTCAGACCTACACTTGAAAAACTGTGTCTGTGCTTATTGCTACACAGAGAGACTGCAGGTTTTTTGTTTTTTTTCATGGTAAAATGATGTTATTAATGATGTTGTCTTCAGCTGAGTTAAATAGATCATCTGGTTTAATTTCTCTTAAAAGGTAAACCTACATATTAAGATTCTACAAATAAAGAGAAATATTGGCAGAAAAAAAGAAGAAAATTATTGATACTCTTTATTAAGGGGTTCTACACCATTAACAGGCTATTTCCCAGGACTGGGCAAACTAAAGAAAGGAAGACACCAAAAGCAATGATGCTTTATTAGTCCTCAGCAAAATTCTCTGTTTATCTTATATTTTAGGGGACAAGATCTGTTGACATCTGTGTGTCCTTGTTGACCACACTGCTTACTGCATTAGAAGGGCCACAAGGCTCTGCTATGCACCTTCTGCATCAGGCAATTTAACTGTCAACTCTCACAATAAGGGAACGTGAATTTAAAATGCATCACTGAGAGATTATCAGGTATTTTCCAAACTATCTGCAGGAATTAGGTATAATGTACACACGTGCTCTCAATTTTCCATAAATATAAAGCAGTTTGCCTCTTTTAATTGTATCCTGACTGATGTTTTGTACATTATTCAATGCGATAAGGAATTACTATCCAGTACTTAGTGCTCTATCACCTTACATGCCAAGCATACCTTAAAATAACACTTCTCTGAACTAATACTCATGAGTTGCCTTGGTACTTGTGCTCCTGTAATACACAGGGGTCTAAGCCACAGAGGGCCAAGTGTTTCATCCAGGTTTTTCGAAGCACTTCACAGCTTTAGCTTATCACCGTCTCTGAAAAACCATCACATCAGTCCTGTTAATAAGTATATGAATGTGTGTTCAGTCTAAAATGGGGCACATTTAGACTGATTTTTAGATATTGCTATCATCAGTAATTGCAACCAGAAGCAAAGAGAAACACCTCTTAATGGTGGAGGTTAAGGTAAAAATGTGACAAAGAGGTCTAGTGAGAGTGTGAAAAGAAATCACGTCAGGACACAGTTCATATTTAAATGATTTATGTTACATTATAGTGCTATAACCAGTTCCCAAGACATTAACTCCTCTCTGGACTGTATGGCTTCTGCTTCCAGAGAACATTAAATATGCTAACAATGATTAATGCAAAGTTTCTTTTGTCAGGCTATGCCCTGTGTTTCTTCTGAAGAATGACCTACACTGTTAAATTGGTCAAATGCAACTTTATTAACCTAAAAGTCTTTAGAATGCCTCTAGTCAGTTGTCACATATTTCCTTAGCAACAAAACCAGTAGATGCATGTGGATTTTACGTCCCTGAAAACATGTCTGTAGGGATATGTCAGTCTTGAGGGAAAGTTCCAAAGTCTCAGCCTCTTGAGGAAGCAAAAAAAAAAAGGCATTTGACAACCAGGTTGCTAGTAATTGCTAGGAAAGAAAGCAAAAGTATAGTTTACAACATTTTTATGGCAGTATATAAAGTTTTGATGCATTAATCTCTTGAGTATCACGTGTTACTCTAGTCACTGCATCTCAAAAGGAAATAACCAGAAAATAAGCCTATATAAGCAATAGAGGAGTGTGAGAAAGATGTTTGAGGGCATAAAATGGCTTCAGGATGAAGAGACTGTAGGCAGACTGGGACTTTCCAGCTCTCAGAAAAGGCAAGAAAGAGACAGAATACAGTGAAGGTATATGAAGTTTTCAGTGGTATGGAATATTTCTTACAGTCAGAAAATTATGGGATGACCAATATAATTTTGAGGTATCCAGCATAACAGCTAAAAACATGAAGTACTTCTTAATAGTAGGCTGAAACTATTGTGGTCTAATGCAACTTCCATCTCAGAAAATGTCTAATCTACTGAGAACTGGCTGATAAAAGTCCCTCTGTGTTTGCCAATTTATTTATGTTCTCCTCAACCACCCTGTGCTGCTGAGTACCAGATGAATTTCCAGTGCCAGAGTGTGATGCTTTGACCAGATCTTGGCTCCCTCTTCTGGGAAAGCCCTGAAGGTTGAGGTTTACACTCTGAGCATGAGTGCACTTTGGGGAGAGTGGTGTGATTCTTGAGGCCATCCCATCTATGTGAAAACACTCAGCTTCTGAGCTGCCTTTGTTTCACAGATGCAAAAGAATGATATTTTTGTCCCAGCAGTTCACCACAGCCAAGCTCTAAGGTCAAAAGCTTTTACAGCAATACATCCCCAAAGTGTCAGTGAGTAGCTGCAATAAATACCAAATGAGTGAGCTCAGTGAGGAATCATTGGAGCCACTGCAAAATATGAAATGCATAAGGAGTATGAAGAGGTTTTGTAAAGTGCTGATGCTTATTTTAAATTAAGAGCTTTTTTTAAAAAAAAATTTAAAATAAAAGTCTTCTGTGACTGGTGCAAAAGAAGGCTAAAAGGAAAAAAAGCCCAAAACCAAATCTTAAAAAGATAAATGGTCAAATATAAATATGTTCTCAGTCAAAGTACATGCAAAACAGAAAGTCAGTAAGAGGCTGGATGAGTATGTGAAAAGAAATCTACTGATATTTGCTAAATACACAGAAGCCACATCTCCTCTGAGCGGTAAAACGTTTGACACTAAGAGAATATTACTGGGAATATTTTAAACTTTACTCCATTCCTATTTGTCCCTAAACACCTTACACGTTTCTGGTGCTTATAGCCAGTGTTGGAGGCAGGATAGTGGATTAATGAACCCTTGCTCTGTCCTCTTCTGACCATTTTTATTGCCATAAATGTTGTCTCAATAGAAATTTCAGCACTGTAGTTTGGAATGAAAACTGAAGGGTTAACAGAACTTCTTAAAGAAAAATATTGAAAAGATAATTTTGAACCAAGCAGAATGTTTGGCTTCCATTTTTATTTACTGCAGTATGTATTTTGCAAATGGATAATAATAAAACTTAAAAAGGCAGGACCACAAAAATTAAATTGAGGTATTTTAAAGGAAAACAAGATTTCTTTTTCTAAAAAATACATTTTTCGTGTTTCAGCATTTCTACTGAACCTTTTCAAAGAAAATTCCATTCTATCCAGCCTTTCAGAGTATGGTTCTGCAGCAATATCTGACAGCTTTGTGAAGCTGTAGCTCTTGTAGAAATCATTTAACAAGCCATATGTGCAGAGGGAATCGCATGCATCAGTTTGCAAAGCTCTAGGGCTTCAGTTTTCAAGCTGGAACTTGATCTTGATCAAATCTCCCTGCAGCTCTCCCTGACACCCAATAATAAAAGCTTCCAAGACTTCAAAATATTTCAAACAGTCTCTGATAACAAAATGTTTGAGTAATTCTATATACCTGGAGGTACTGAAAATAGATTTTGGTGTTCATGGCATGCATTAGGTACTGCTATGTTAATTGAACCTCTTTTAAAAATCTGTCTTTATCATCACCCTGCCTACACCTCATCCTTCCTCCTCCCTTCCTTGTCAAACAGCTTCATGTGAGAATGAGGTCAATATTGGTGTTGTAATGATTTCTTCACTCATTTCACAGGTACACAGAATTTTTCAGTTGGCCTCACATCTAAGTACTGGACATGTTTTAGACTGGTTAGATTTCAAGATTAGATGCAAACTGCTCTATAGAGCTGAATCACATTCTATCTGAAAAAAAATTAAAAAGGATTAATATCTGAAGAGTGCCACTTGGTTTCTATAGTTTTTTACGAACTTTTCAGAATTTTTTGGATTTTTTTTTCTACAGCAAGGAATATGCTCTCTCTTTGCCTCTGCTAGATTTTTCTGGTGCATAAATGAAAACTTAAAATTACAGAACATTTGCATTCAGTTTATTAACCCAAATATGGGCTACTCAGTGACTGAAGATTGAAATCTGTAGGGAAGAACTTGTGATGGTTCTAGGCAAAAGATGATTGCTTTGAGACATTCTGATTTTTCCTGTTTATCCCTAGGTGAAAATAAATTGATAGGCGATCTCTTAGTGCTGGGCGGAGCAACGCTGTACGGCATCTCCAACGTCTGTGAGGAGTACATCGTCCGAAATCTGAGTCGAGTTGAATTCCTGGGCATGATCGGACTCTTTGGCTCCTTCTTCAGTGGAATTCAGCTGTAAGTGAGCAGGTTTGAGCCCCAGGGTCATTCATGAAAGTACCTTCGTTGAGGTACTCTAACCACCTCTTCAAAGGTAGCCATTTCCTGTGGAGAGTGGGTGCCCTCTAATTCTGGGATTTGCATTGGGTTTCATATTTCAGATCAGTGGATTTGAATAACACACATTTGTACCTAAGTACTCTTAATTCAAGGAGTGGCATCCTTGAGTAGTCACCTGGGGAGGGATAAGACATCTTGTCGCTGGAAGACAAATGGCTACTTCACGTGTTGGTCTGATCTGTGAATAACAAAATCTACAGTTAATTCTGATTCTGTTTTATACTTTTAAAAAGTCACTTAGTTTTCTAAACAGGTAGGAAACACATCCAGTTAGAGGGTGTTTTACTGGTTGGCTCATTCTGTGTAACTGCGTTATAATATGGTGGAAATAAGGAAAAAGCCTTTAAGAAAATGGCCTTTTCATTTAAAATATGTAGTACTCAGGTGATTGTCGCATGGATTTCATGAACTACTGAGTCCTGTCTATGTCCTCATGTACCTAATGAGCATCTCACCTGCAAGCCTAATAGGGGGAAGGTGTCTTCCAGGGTTGTACTACTGTGACTGATTTAAAAGTAACCATGCAAGTTTGCCTCATTTTATGCAGCTCTGTCCGTGGTACTTGTCACACAGATTGAACTCAGGTGATTGTCGCATGGATTTCATGAACTACTGAGTCCTGTCTATGTCCTCATGTACCTAATGAGCATCTCACCTGCAAGCCTAATAGGGGGAAGGTGTCTTCCAGGGTTGTACTACTGTGACTGATTTAAAAGTAACCATGCAAGTTTGCCTCATTTTATGCAGCTCTGTCCGTGGTACTTGTCACACAGATTGACTTTTCATTACCAAGACAAC
>NW_008660991.1:57925-113460 GCF_000695815.1 Acanthisitta chloris | reverse complement strand
TAGTATGTGGCTATGTTTTGGATTTGTACTGAGCACAGTGACTGTAATAGAGATGTTGTTATTGCTGAGTAAAATTTCCCCAGAGCCAAGGCCTTTTCTGTTTTTCATACTGCCACACTGGCAAAGAAATTGGAGGTGCATGGGAACTTCGGAGGAGACACAGCTGGGACCGGTGATGCTGATACTGACCAAAGAGATATTCCATACCATATGACATCATGCTCAGTATATAAAGTGGGAGGAAGAAGGAGGAAGGGGATACATTTGAAGTGATGGCATTTGTCTTCCCAAGGAACCGTTAGAATTGATGGGGCCCTGCTCTCCTGGAGATGGCTGAACACCTCCTGCCCATGGGAGGCAGGAAATTAATTCCTCATTTTGCTTTGCTTGTGTGTGCAGCTTTTGCTTTCCCTATTCAACTGTCTTTCTCTCAACCCACAAGTTTTGTAGCTTTTACCCTTCTGAGTCTCTCCCTGATCCTTCTGGTGGGAGAGTGAGTGAGTGAGTGACAACATCTGAGCTACTCATCTTCTAAGAACAGAGACTGATTAAAAAAATGACTCATCAATTCCCACTTAATTAGTTCTATTTCTTTAGCTAGAAAGCTTAATTTATTTATATGAGATCTGAAAAAGTGTCTTAAAATTATTCATATTAACTAGCTGCCATACAAGGAGTTCCCTTTTTAAAAATACATAATTTAAGAGCACATAAATGTGCCTAGTATCTTTGGTTAAAGCATTTTTTTAATGCAATTGTGATAAGTAGGTACTAACTGATTCTGAGGGCATCGAAGCAATGCCTTTGTGTTGCACTCTGTGTGTAAACTGTCATGTCCATGTCTCATATTCCTGAATTTAATTGTAGTGCCATTACTCCTTCTTGACCCAAGCAGTTAGTCACAATTCAAGGTCTGTGAGCTGTTTTACTTGGGGAGAAGCTAGTGCTGAGACAAGGCTTCTTTGTGTCTTGAGGTCAAGACTGGAAGGAAATAATATGAAACCATTTTTTTACTGAAAGCTCTAAGGCCCAAAAAGTTCTCACCAACAGGTTTTTCTCCACCAGCCTCTGCAGCCTTTTGCTGCTAGTGCATTTGTGGCACTTTCTGGAGACCCAACCACACTTACCTTATAAGTGTACCTTTTTAACAAAGTAGCAAAAGCTTGCATATCTGAAGAGGCCAATAATGTTTCTAAGTGGTTCCATGAAACAATTCAGCATTTTCTTACCTTTATGTGTATTGAATTGCAGAAGTCACATATGTGTTCATGGACGTTTAATCTAACTAAACATACCAATTGTTTCAGAAAGAAGCTTACTCTTTCTTTGAAACACTACTGGCTACTTCAGTGCAATACAGGACCGTTAGATCCTGTAAACTGATGTAGTCTGGGGAAAGAATGTCTCATGGATAGGGCCATTTCCCAGCATGCTATACACAGCACTGGTCAAAGTCTGGTTGGTATCCACAAAGTGGTTGAGAATGGGTCACCTAAATGTGCTAATACCTCTGGAGGTTGAAGTCCCTCATGTTCATAGGTTTTACAGGGAGTAGTGCAATTGTGAAGAAGAGAAAGTATCCAAAAGTGTGTAGGACTGTGCTGAATGTAGAAAAGACAAAACAGTACCCACAAGTGAATGTCCCTTTTATTTACATGCACCAATCTCAAGATAATATAGTAGCAAAAGCTGTGGTATTTGCCTTTTATTCTGTATGTATTTACAAATATCTACATAAGTGTGGGTGACTCATGTTAGTTTATGCTTCAAGTGTACTACAGGGCTGTGTCTCCAAGAGGACTTCCAAGAAGTCGGCTCTTGTCTTCTAGAACAGTTTTGCAAAGGTGCCTAATAGTGGACTGTAACATAAAATAAACACAGATAGTGCCTGTTGTGCATCAAATGAAGGGCTAAGGTGTCAGTGAAGTGAGGAGTTGGCTTACTACCCAGGCATGGTGGAAATAGAAGTTTAGTATGTTGAATGTGATCCAAGCAGGGAGGAACTATGTATCACAACAAGAGAAGAAACTAGTTTACAAGAGTTGGGGATACTGGAACTGCCTAGCAAATGGAGTATCCTAGGTAATGCTGTCTGATGGAATCACATAGTCATATGATAACCTACTTTGTACTGGACCCCTGAAGGTCATCTAGTTCAAGCTCCTACTCAAAGCTAACTTCAAAGTTACGTCAGGTTGCTTAGGAACTTGTACAGTTGATTTCTTAATTTCTTCAAGAATGGAAATGGCAGTCATGCTGGGCAACCTGTTCCAGTGTTTGACTATTTCTTTTCTTTGCTATTTAATCAGCTTTCCACATTGCAACTTGTGTCCATTGTCATTCATCCTTTTGTTGTGCACCTCAGAAAAGTATGACTATCTTTTCTGTAACTACCCACTAGGTAGTTAAGATAGAAAATTTATTGTCCTGTTCTCCTTACCCCGGCTTAGCCTTCTCTTCTTCACACTGGACAAACCCTTCTGTTTCAGCATCTCATCTTACATCATGTGTTCAAGATGCCTGACCATTGTGATGGAGTTCCATTGTGCTCCCTCCAATTTGTTAATGTCTGTCTTGTTCTGAGCAGCCCAAAATCGGATGCAGTACTCTAGGTGCTGTCTTGCAAATTGCATCCCTCTGCTTGCTGGCCAGACTCTTACTAACACAGCTCAGGATGTCGTTGGCCTCCTCTGCTCCAGGGATACATTGCTGACTTATGTCCAGGTTGATGTCTACCAGGACTCTAAGGTTTATTCCTGAAAAACACCTTTCTATACAGTCATCTCCCAGTCTGTACTGTTGCATGGTGTCATTCCACCCCAGGTCCAGGAGTTCACATTTGCTTTTCTTGAATTTCATGAGGTTCCCCTTGGCCCTTTTCTTCAGAGTACATTGTGGGTAGTCCACCCATCCAGTTCACACCGCATCAGTCTCTAAGGATCTTTAGGGAAATCATGTTGGAAGATTTGTTTTATAATCTTCCCAAAGGTTAGTGTGAACCTCGCCAGGCTATAGGTTTTGCTGTGTTTGAGACTGGATATTGCATTTGTTCCTTTTCAGTCATCAGGGACCTTCTCCCATCACCACAAGCTTTCAGAGATCACCATTGTTTCAATTCTTCAGTGCCTCTGGCATTGCTAAATGGCCACTTCTGGCAAAGTTGCCTCTTTGTTTCACAGAGCATAATTAATCACAGGCCACAGCATATTGTTTTATCTACATTTTGTATCACATAGGCAATAATATGAAAACAATGTTCCTACATTTAAGTTATATCAAAATTTGTTTACCAAGAGCCTGGTAAACAATTGCTGATAAAAGAGACATATGCCTTATGCATGCAAAGACACTTACAATTTAGTTGTTTTGCAGACAAAATAGTCTTATTATTCTGTACACAGTATTAGATTTGCCACACATCAGCAGCAAACAAATTACAATTTCCAGGATGCAACTCTCTAGACTAGATTAACCTGGAAGGCACTGAGTTCCTGCAGTTTTACTATTACACTTGGTCTTCCATTGCCATCTTTTGTACTAGGTACTTTGTTTTTCAATCTGCGTAATTCCATGTTTTATACTTGTTTAAAATAGTATCCAGACTAGCATGCAGAGTTCTGCATAGCAGGATTTATCTGGAAATCACAGACCAGAGAAAGCAGTTACCTAAGTGAAGACCTATCTTGTGAGATATTTTATCTCCAAGGGTCTATTTGCCTGGACTGGGAAGAGCTGACCTATTGCCACCTTAGAATTTCATGGATCTGGGATTTTGATGTTAATGTGCAATGCAAGAGTTACAAGATATTGAAAGTGGATTTCGGAGGTTTGTCCATCTTTATTTTGTTTTCTGACTTTCATTGCTGTGACTGGTTTCTCTCAGTGTATGACAAATCACAGTATGCTCCCCAAAGCCAATCTGTGATATCTATTTATTTTACACTGCAGAGCTGCTCTGAGGTGTGAATAACTTAGATAGATACATTATTAATCATTAAAGTTCAAAGGCTTTCAGAATATTAAGTCAGAAGAGTACAAGAGGATTGAACATATTGGGGGATGGGCCTGTAGAGCAGTTATATAGAGAACTGGAAATAATCCAGTGGAAATTGTATGCTATCACATCTGATTACTGCCCTGAAGATCTTTCAAATACACAGGTATGGGGATAATGCCAGAGTGGATTAGCAAACTCTGATTGCATTTGGGTCCTACAGAGAGTTTTTGTTATAAGGTTATTTGTGTTATTTTGTCCAGCATTTGAATTGAATGAGTGGAAGTAATTTAACTTCTTTTCCATCAAATTTTGCCTTCTCTTCTCTTCTAGTGCAATCATGGAACACAAAGAGCTGTTGAAAGTTCCCTGGGATTGGCAAATAGGTAAGAAAACACTTTACTTCATTGAAGATAGCTGCTGAAGGAGGCATGGAGACAGCCAGTGTTTGAGAAGGGAGGCATGAAGCTTCATAGGAGCCAATGTTTGTGACTTTTTTGCCAGTTACTGCCACAGGTTGAACCACATGCCTCATAACCGTTCTGAAATGATCTGTCCTCCCATTGCCACATTGTGCCTTCCTTGCACCATTAGGTTAAGCATATGAATGCTATAAGGTCATTATTCAGACAGCCATGAAGTAAAACAATAATGGGGTTCCAGTTCTAAGATTCAATGCAACACTGGGACAAATAAATGAGGTAGTAAGTGCCAAACCTTTTCAATGAATGCCAAAGAAAGAAAATGGAACCTAACAAAAAACCCTAAAAAAGTACTCACAGTGTATATTATAGCCTTATAAACTCATCTCCAAGGGGAGTATTTCTGTATGGAAATGGTTAATTGCCTTCAAATTAGTCCTGGAGGAATATAGCAGATGTGTCCTTTAGATGAGTTTAGGGAGCATCGTGCACAATGAGGCTGTTCCAGTGTTCTGCTATGCAGTGCGTTGCATTTTCCTTTTTCAGTTTGGGAGCTGAGTTTACGATCTAAGACTCTCTTCTAATGAGTCCAATGAATTATTTGCTTTAAAAGCAAATCAGCATTTAGAAGAGTCCCTATAATCACTCTTCCATTATTTATGACAATAAGAGAAATAAAAGAATACTAATAGTACAGAGCTGATTGATAGCAGGGCGTTCACGCTTTGGCAATCCATTGACAATAACTTGTTACCTAGTTCCAGAATGAACATCAAAATGACAGCTCAGAAGTGTGCAAAGGCACTGATTATGTGGGGAATCCCTGAGGAGAGGGGATACAAGTTATGGAATACACTGTTGCTTTCTGTAAACTTAGTTCACAATTTCCTCTCATCATCATAATCCTAATAAAAACAAAGCATTGTTCACAAAACACTGCACCTAGCAGTCTTGGAAATTTGATGGTTGCACTGTAAAACTAAGTGACAAATCCATAGAGAAACATACTCAGCTGCGTACTATAAATGTATTGGCTTTCTTTAGTCTGAGATAATTAGCATAATTGCATCAGTGTTTGTTTATATTTCATGATAAGGAGCTCAGGGACATAATTAATCTGGTACTGATGGAACTAGCAGTGGTCACAGTGAATTAATCTACTATCTCTGTAAATGTCATATATACTTCCATGAGAGTTCTGTTCTAACTCAATATCAGTGAAATGTGCTATTGAAATAAAGTCTTACTTCACCTGTGATGCCATTAAAATGTCATTGAAAGTTAGTCACTAATTCTAAAGAGTCCCTATGATTCATAAGACTGAGGTCATCTTAGCAAAAGCATCACAGATATGTGCTTGTTTTGTTAGGGCAGTGATTGGAAATGGGATGCAGTTGGATTAAATGGTGCCAGCTCTGTGTTCTTCCCTGGTTTCCACTGCACTTGGTGTACTTTCCATTGATTGGCAGTGATACAAAGTTGTCAAGTAGTGATTGACAAATCTGTGTCAGGGAGTTCACAGCCTTGTCCTGAGTAGTTATCCACTGTGACAGACTCAAATCTGCAATCTAGCACAGTTAAATCATCAGCCTTCTGAATAGTGGTGATAAAGTCACAGCAGGCAACCTGATAAATAACTCAAGGTGGCCTGTTGCCATCTGCTATAATTGTGCTTTTAAGAATGTATGAGCTACCTTTCAACTGATGCAAATGATTTTTGAATACAAAGATCTAAAGCCAATCTGTTATGTCTATCATGTTTTAAACAGGCTGGTTTTAATTTTGGAAATTCCCCTGATACATATCATCATCTTCACACTTAGTACAAATCAGTGTAACTCTGTTTGAGTCCCTGAAGGTTTAAGTATTAATACTTGCTGACAGCCTGACTGAAAGGAGAATGATTATACTGTTCTGACCAAGTGGTTTCATATGAAACCATGACATGTTTTGTAGTGATAGATGAAACAGTAACAAATAAATTCACATCAGTTTTATTTAAGAGAAAAGCCAGTTCGAATCTCCAAGGAAGTGTCCTTTGTTTCAGGGGGGTTGTATATTTAGAAATGGTCTTTATTCCAAGACAGTATGAAAAATCATAACTGATTCCATTTCATCCCAATTAAACAATTTCTTTTGGAATAAAGAATCAAAGGCAACATTCATGCATCATTACACCATGAAACATTCAACCAGCATGCTCAGGAGTGAAATCAGAGGTTCTCAATGCATGTTGAGGTACTTGGACTACTTTAGAATGGTCCCTGGGGGTTGATTCTGCCCATCTATGTGAAGATACATAGTCTTAAGAGAAATTGCTAAATACTAAAGGCCCAGGGCTTGTTCAGCCTGTGGAAGAGAAGTTACCTACAAGGAGGTTATCAAAAGGACAGAGCCGAGGTCTTCACAGCGGTGCATGACAAGAGGATGAGAGACAACAGACAGAAGCTGAAATGAGAGATTCAGACCAGATAAAAGGAAAATGACATTGAGGACAGGCAGGCAGGCAGTGGAGCATGTTGCCTGGAAAGGCTGTATAGTCTTTGTCCTCAGAGGCTTCAAGACCAGGCTGGGTAGTCCTGAGGAACACAGTCTGATCCCACAGCTGAGCCTGGTTTGATCAGGGTTTGAACTAAAGAGCTCTGAGTTCCTTTCCAGCCTGAATCACCCCATGATCCTAGAATCCCAAGTGGCCAGTTCAGACAGCTAAGAGGAATTCACACCTAACCAGGCAAAACTGTTGACCTCACCCATTAGGGTGAAGACAGACAGATAAGATGGGATTCCTTCCACCAACTTTAGATACCTGGGATGTGAACATCTGATTTAGTTAAATTGATTACCATCAGCAGCAATAAACAGGCATGATACAAATTATACTGTTGGTATCTAAAAGAGACTGAACAATCTGCACTCTAAAATTTCCCAGTCTCTTCTTTGAGGATCAACCTTCAGTATGTGTTAGGTGTAATGAATCCTACCCACAGCTGCTTTCAGTTCAGGACAATGCCAGCACACGTGAAAGCAGTTACAAAAGCTGAGCTTCTGAGGGGTTTAACGCAGACCAGCTGATAAGCAGATCATTACAAAAGCACCTCCTAAGGTGTGAGGTTGCTTCCTTCTGGGGCCTGCTACAGGCAGTTGGTGCCAGTGGCTCAGTGCCTGGTTAGACACAGCTCCCAGTGCCTGGGACTGCAGCACTAGTGGTGATTTCCAAGGCTGCCATTTGCACTGCATGGGTACCTGGGGAGGCTGAGACTTCAAGCCTTTGACTTAAACACATTTTTAGTCTGAAAATTGGCTCTCTAAGAAGCAATATATGAAAATCATACTATGTTTTTTCCAGTTTGCTCATTGTCACGGCTAAATGCCACCTAGTTGGTGGATATTGCATGTATTTTAAAGCTGTAAATGAAATGCCACTTTATATTCACCTCTGATAGGACAGCTACAATTTAAGCAATTTTCTACAGGAATTGAAATGCCCTTTGGAAAAACAGGCTGTGAAGTTCGTGTAGTTGGCTGCCAAATAATGTGAACACCAAGGCAGTATCATAAAATTATACTGTTTGTTGAGTGCATATTCCAGCAAAGCACCTGAATATGCTTGTTAAATCCAGGCTGACTACCAGGGGTTTGGTGGCCAGCTGGTAATTTGCAGACTCTACTTTGACAATGCTGACTTCAGGTCCATAATGGCTTTTGTGCCTGACCTGTTCTTGTTAAGCCTGGAAGAAAAGCTGACTTAATGCTCCTGTATGCAGACAATTTCCCATTGACAAAACTATGCTCCATTTGATGCAATCATTTGCCTACTACAGAAGATTGCAGAGTTTGCATAAAGCAGTTTTCAAGCACTGCCTAAGACTTAATTCTGTTCTTACCAGTATACAATGCACACCAGTTCTTACAAGGATTGTCCATATTCTGACTATAAACTCACATTCATTATTGTGCCATAACAATTGATGTATGGACACTGACAGTTTGTGGCTGTTGTATTTGTTTCAGATTAACATACACTTCAGTTCAGATGCTTCTAAGGGACTCAAACCATCACAGATGATTTTGTCCTTTGTGTAAATTTTCTAAAGAGTTTTTAACAAGTGAATCCACAGACATATACAAATTATGTGGGCTTTTTGATTCCCTTCTAATCCCTTTCAGAAACTTGGCAATCAGACTTTCTACAACTTTTAGTCAATAACATCATGTTCTGAAGAACTGGCATGAGTCTAAATTTAGGCTCATGCTCATATCAGCTGGGAATTCTGCAGCATAAGGCAACCTAAGAAATATCATTTGCATGAGAGCAGATGAGCAAAGTGTTTGCTGGTTTTTTAACTTCATATTGATTAATTTGCCTTGGGATTTATCAAGTAATAACTGAAGCAATGAATTATTTTCCAGTAAGTTATTTAGGTTTTTAAATTAATTTAGATTTTTACTGTAATGTATTTTTATTATATTAGTGTCTAACAATCTCATTTGTGTGAGGCACTCTGTAAATACAGAGCAGCAAAGAGTCTCAGCTCCAGAAAGCTTTATTAAGAAAGGCAGACAAAAAGAGGTAGAGGAACAGAGGTGAAAAACTATGAAGTGAGTTGTCAGGTTTGGTGGCAAAATAGGACTAGTACCCCTGACACTTGTGTGCTGTCCTCATGCATTCATCCATTGTCTCATTAACTCCTCTGCAAATAATTTTGCCTTCATTTTTTTATGTCCCTTCCCAGAAAATACTGTGTACTCCATCCAACTCAGCTGAACTCAGTTGGTGTTGGGGACATTCAGCTCTTTTGGAGACTAGATTTGATATGTCCAAATGCATCATTTTATCCAAATTTATGTTGGACATGATTAGTCACTAGTAGCATAAGACACCAATTTAAAACAACACTGCTGTGATGAAGACCATAGAAAGCCTCACGTCCACTGCTGGTATGGTTTTCACTCCATATATGTGTATCTTAAAAAATTGAGAGTTTCTTTGAAAAAGCATTATTCATTCTTTTCTAAAAACATAGCCTTCTTCTTCCTAACACAATTCATTTCTGCAGGCTGTGAAAGATCACTTTGCTTCTTGTTTCTCTTCCACAGGTTTGCTGTATGTTGGCTTTAGCGCCTGTATGTTTGGCCTCTACAGCTTTATGCCAGTGGTCATAAAGAAAACCAGTGCTACTGCTGTCAACCTCTCCCTACTCACAGCTGACCTGTACAGCCTCTTCTGTGGATTGTTCCTCTTCCACTACAAGGTATGTGGAAATGAGAGATGGGTTTGGGTAATAGCAGTATGCCTGAAGAAACATCAATGCAGAACAAGGAAACAAAAGAAGCCTCCAAGCTTTGCCAGATGTAAACAGTTAAAATGTAGTTGATTTTTTTATTTCAGGTTTCCTACAACAAAGCCAATTTTATTTTATGATTTTCACTTTTTAAAGAGGTCTTATTTGGTCTTCTTGAGTACCTGTTCATCAGCCATTGCATCATTAATTTCATCTTACTTATGAAAGGTAATTTCAACTGCTGTGAACCTAAAGTGGCAGCATGAAGGGAAGGACTCTTCCAAGGCTTTTACCTGGGAACAAGATTGTTTTGTTCATACTGATTCTGAATTGAAAAACTCATAATTGTTCTTAAATTGTACCTTTCTTGTCAGCCAACCAATGGTTGCCTGTTACTGTAAATGCCAAAACGTGCAGCAGATTTGCATTGAAGTTAAACTTTGACCTCACAGATCCTCTAATATTTAAAACACCATGTTGTACAGAAACACATTTGATCTCCAGTTACAAGGAGCAGCACTTGATTATTCACAAGTATCCCCACCCCAGTGTGATCTATAAAAGTAACATCAGGGTGGTGGGGGCAGTGCTTTGTGCCATCATTTATTCATGGGAGGGAGATTACTTCATATCTAAAATTGTGGCCCAGAGAAGTGTTAAGTAAATGAAAGCCTTAAAATTCTGAATATCTAACCAATTCAAATCAAATTTTGTGATACTAATGTTACTTGAATGAATCTAAATGAGACAGTGAAAGTTTAAAGCTTCAGAGTCCACCATAAAATTGAAAATACAATGTAAAGGTTGTTTGCTGCTTTGCAGCTCTGTCTCAGTGTGATTTTATTTCTCATAATTTCTGCCTCACACTTCAAACCCAAAGTGTCTGACATTAGTTATTAGCTGAAAATTATCTCCTGTTAATAGCATTATTTGATACCCATAGAAAAATATGTCTAGTGTTGGTAGTCCACTGTTTCTAAGAAAAATGAATCTATTACACAGTAAAAGACAGACAAATCTAATTTTGAAAACAGTGGTGGTGGGGTACTAGGAAAATCAAACTCCATTAGAAGGAAAGACTCTTTTGGCAGCAGGGGTTGGACAGCTTTGTGCTCAGCATTGCTCAAACCTAACAAAAAAGGCAATTTTGCAAACACAAACCACAAAGTTCAGGCACTTGAAAGGCAAGAGGTGCACAAAAGGTTTCATTTCTTCCCTGTGTCTAATTGCTGGGTACATTAGCAGAATCAGGAATGCAGAATTTTCAACCTCATTGGCCCCCATTTTTCTCCAGCAAGCTCATGTCAGCTCTTGACCATAGTAACACCTTGGCCTCTCTTTAAGACCTCTACTGAAAAAGTGCTTAAGAGGAGAAGGCTCAGAACTGAAAGGTTTTCTGGTTGAAAGCATCGTCTCAACATGTGTCCTGATAAATGGTTGAGTTCCACCTCTGAAGTAACTGGTGTCCCCCTCTGCCCCTTACTTGTCTGATTAGAAAACTGAAAATACCATTCTCCTATGGTTAATGTATGTATCATGCTGTCATCTTTCTTATTGGACTCTTACTTAAACTTAGTTAGGATTTTACCTCCACTGCTGTCCTTGGGACTGTTTTAGACTGTCACTCCTCCAACAGTTACAAACTTTCTGATTTTGAGCATAAATTTACTTGTGACTTGTTTTGGTCTACTCCTCTTTTAGCCAAGAGTATCCATTAGCATGAAGAATACTCATCTCCATAGCATTTTACTCCTTTGATACATCAGCAGAGAGCAATCAAATCATATCTCAGCCCCTAGTTCACTAATCAGAGCAAGCCCTTCTCAGCACCTCATCTGGTTGGATTGCATCCTCCCTGAGACTGTCAGGGAAGTCCTGGTCCCTCCAGCACCTGGTGCAATGCTTTTGCCTCTGTTTCTCCAGGAAGCAGTTACTACATAGATAGTAAGCCTGTATTTCATCACTGCATTTCCTTTGTGATTTGTACTCATCCAGCAATCCATACAACTCACATGTGTCTCTGCTTTGTTATTCCCAGCTGAAGTGTTGATAAGGAGAAGACCTTTTCCAGGACTTTGTGGAAAGACCTTTCCCTGAAATGTAGCATCAGCTTCCCAAGCTGTCAGTGTCTCCTTTCATACCCTTCAAACTTACATTGCAGAAGAAATTTGAAGAGAGAGTCTATATTCAAAGATCATCTAAATTTAAAAGTCCACTTAGTTATTTGGTTTCTGCTTTAGTTACCATGTTTTTATCCTTAGTCAGATGACCTCCTCCTTTTCATTCCAGTTTACTATCAGGTAGCATTTTGTCTGAGGAAGCAGAACTGTGAAATGTGCAACTTGCACTCAGTAATGAAGTCTAATGTTAGCATTAAAAGAACTAAATTAATTCCCCTCCTAGGACTGTGTACACTTGCTTGTTTTGTAGCTTCAGAAAAGCTGTTTCATTCCTAGCCTAGCTGTACATCTCCTTCAGATACACAGCACCTTCTGCTTGTTGCTGCACTGGCCAATGGGCACAGCCCCACTGCACTGGGAAGTAAATAGTTTTCTGCTGAACTAGGATCAGCTGAGTGGTTTAGTGCCCCTTGCAGAATATAATTTTATGAGGCTTTCAAGAAACAGTTATGTTTTTTCCCTGTGCTGCTACTTTTATAACCAGACAGGTTTATTGCACCTATAGCAATAAATCTACGAAAATCCATGGAAAATGTAGGAAATTAGTTTAACTGGGCTTTAGAGCCTCTGAGATCAAACTGAGGAGAAGATTGCATTTGAAGTGTTTTGATTCATTAGCATTTCATTTTTATATAATACAGACTTGCTACATCATTGCGTGCAGGACAGTGAGTTTATAAACAGCTGCATCTCTGTTCTTATCCCATATGCAGACATCTTCCAGCACATTGAGCAGTTCCCAGACCCATGGAACCTTGAAATGCAGCACATTAACTTAACAGAACTCTGGTGATATGCTTCTAATTCAAGATGTTAATTGTTCAAGTCATTACTGTATTAAAATGTAATAATTTATGACTTTCCAGTTTATATAGATGACTAGATTGTAATTCATCAATCTTAAAATTGTCTGCATCCCCCACATAAGAGCTGCCTTTTTCAGTGCTTCTGTAATCAATAATTGATTCCAAATATTCCAGTGGATGGGGAAATGTGTCTGGCTTCTTTGGTGGTTGAATATCAACCACTGCAATAGCATTAAAGTATGCAACTCCGTATTTTCAACACCATATTGATATGTTTTATACAATTTTTATGTTCAAAACTTGCCAAGCTATCTGTTCTCATTTCACCTTCTTAAGCACAAGTTACAGGACTGTCTTTGCCCTATCAGAGACTGCAATAGTCATTCTTTGTCATGGATACATGGATACCAGTGGTGTGGGAAATTTAGGGCCAGGTCTCTGGGTGTACAGGGTTGGAACTTTTGTATAAATACAGGGTGGGGATTTTTTGCTTAGGAGTCATTCTTTTTTACATTTTAGTCTCGGCCTTAGCTTTATTATTACGTGAACTTTTAGACTTCATACTTTTTCTCTGCAAGCTGTAGGTTGTCTTTAGTCATTCTAAGCAAATTGGGTTCTCACTAAATAATCTAAGCAGTTTATTTTATATTTTCCACCAGCTAGAGCATGCATACTGATTGTGTTCTGGACCAGCAGGTCGAGTCAGACCGTATTATATCATTACCTAGCAAGCCAAGCACAACCAATTATATTATGCCCTGGCAAATTCATTCTTTATTTTATCCAAGATGCAGCTATAAAAATTCAGAATTTCTGGATATAGTAGCACTTCCCAAATGAAGAAAATTATGTATTTCATAATAAATCAGGGAAATCATGTATCTTGATTTAGAATCTCTGAGAGTATCTGTGACACAGGACTTGGATACACGGATAAACATGATACTCAAAACGTTTCAGCACTAGAAATCTGTAATGGTGCTAGCTGAAACCTCATTTGCTGATACTTACTGATGCTTCTAAAAATTACTTTTCAATGCTATTCCCAACAGCATCTTTCCAATGGAAGGGAGCAGTGTCAGCCTTCCCGTTGCATCAACAAACAAGCCGTGGAGGAGACTGGGTTTTAACCAAATGGAGAAGAGAGGGTACAGGTTGGGGGAAATAGATTTCAGGTTCTTTTTTTGCCAACACAGATCCTAAGCAATGCCTGTGAATCGGGAGTTTACATGGTCTTCACTGAGGTGAAAATTTGGCCCTTATGGGAAGCAAAGGAGAAGAATTATAAGGCTCCATTAGAAGTGTGTACTTTGCCATCCTGATCCAAACCACTGAAGCCAGTATGAACTTCTCTGCTGGCTTCAGCATGCTTCAGTTCATTTTCCTAAATTAGAGAGCCTGCCACTCAAGGAATAACCTTTTAAAAAATTCAGAGTTCCATGACTATGCAGATGAAGCCCATGCCTCACTGTGACTCTATATGCTTCAGATAGGCCTGGGCTTTGCTAGAGCAGGATGGATACAGTGCCTGTGGGTTGGGAGCAGGAGTTAAATTTGGGTTGGTTTGAGGGAGGATTGTTTATTGCTTTGATTTTTATTTGGCATCCATCCATAAACATCTGAGAGACTTTTCACAATCATCTGAACAAACTGAGAAAGTACTTCAAATTATGTTCTCACTTTTTCTTTTTTAATTTACCTGCAAGTATAATCTCAAGTTAGTAAGATCCTTCTCTTTGCTTGCAGTTGCTAGGGGACTGATACCTACCTATTTTAAACTTTGACAGTGATATTGTCAGTGGTGCATCATTATTTCTAGTAAAGTATGCAGTGCAGACTAAGCAACTATTTTTTACACTATTACTTCGTCTGTCATATACTTTAGGATCTTTTCCTGGTGAAATTGGATATGCAAACTGCTTGATCCATAAACTTCCTGTTTGAATGGAATTTAATCTCACAGGGCTTTTATCCTTGTGAATGCTTCTAAGCCTTTGATAATAATGAGGATGTCATATTACTAGTTAATTCTTTATGCCATAGGTAATGTGCAGAATCCTACATTCATGTTTCCCTTCCTTTTCCAAAGCACTAAATTTCTTACAGTGTGACTCCCTCTCAGCAACTCTGTTCCCATGAAGCTCAATTGTCTGCATGCCTTTCATCTCAGTGGCATTTTGAAAGTTTCTTTTTTACATTTCTTTAGATTTATTTATTTTGTTTGTTAGTTAGTTGAATTTGGTCCTGCAAATTATAGTCAAGTAGAAAATAGTTAGATGTCTATATTTGAAGAGCTACCTTGAGGTGTAAAGGAGTTAGGTGTGTCTTTGGTCACACTTGAATTCCTGTGACAGAAAGGGCCCCATCCACTCACCCTTTGTGTGATGGTGCAGGATGCCATACAATAAAAAAAGCTATGAAGTAAAATGACAAAAAAGAGTAGAAGCTGGAAAATTAAATGCCTCTCACCAAGATGTTGCATGGCCTGACAGATTTTTAATAACACAGCACAGATATGGCAGCTTTTTGAAAATACTGCATTGTTAAAAGGATGTCTCTTCCTTTCACAGTGCTGTCTTGCAATGGATTCATTAGTTGCAAAGCATGAATAGTGAAACATGGATACTCACTGTTTTGAAGCCATCAAAAAGAGTGTAAAAGATGTGGCATTCGTATTGCAGAAGTTACAATAAAAGCTTCAATTTCAAATCTATTTTTTCAGGGACTAGCTTTTCATAAATGTCAAGGTTTTTAGGTTGTTTTCTGTGCTTCTAGCTTGGGATCTTTTTCCTTTGGTCTCATGTTAAAAAGCTGCTGACAACAGAACTTGTTCAAGGTTTTGTAGCAAAATCCATTTTTGTTCGAAATGCCTAATTATCCAAACAGAAATACCAAGTGAAAACATCTTGATTTCAGACTGCTCTGAAGGAAACACACACACCCCTTTTTATTGTGTGTAACTTTTGAACCAAATCTTTTTATATCTCAGTATCACATCTTTCTGCATAGCCTAAGTGCTAAAATGTTAAATTTATGGAACAAGTGAAAAATTATTAAGGAATTGCTGGGTGGGGGTGTAATTCAGGATGCTGTTTCATTTCATATGTAATTTGAAGTCACTGCTGTCCACAGTCAGAAGAGGTGATCCCACTAGTCTCTTCCACCCCCACCTCTGTGCCCAGGCTTAACATGATCACTAGAGCAGCCAAAGGGAGGCAACAGCATTGTACTGGAATATATGATGGTATCCTTCTGCTTAGCATTTGGCATCCATCTGTCAATCATTTTTATTTGGAGTTAATTATTTGATATTATTAACTTATAGGTATACAAAAAGCCAAGGGTTGTAACAATGGCTTTGAGCTCTTGGAAAGAAGTAGTAGTCATCACACATTACTTTATTTGAATTAGTTTTGTGTTCCAATGTGAGGAAAAAGTTGTTCAGAGTTCTCTTGAATACAGCACAGAGTATGTATGAAGTTTAATTCTTACATTCTGAAGGAAATTAATAGTGTTTTGGAAAAGTGAAGTCATATGGAAGATAAAGGTGAAGTGTTTATAATTCCTACCCAATATGAGAGTGAAGACATTAGTGGAAATCTTCCTGTTATTGGAAATAATTAACTCATGAATGATAAGTCTTCAACAAAACCATATCAATTTGAAAGGTGCTGGCGAATATCGGCTGAAAAAGGAAATTTGGGGAGCAGAGTAATAAAAATGCTTAATATCAAAGAACAAGAAAATGGATTGAATTAACTGCAGCAAGCAAAATCTATTGTAACATATATAACTGCCTTCTTCTTTACTTCAAGAAAAAGCACAGATGGAAAAACATAACAAGGACATCCTATTAAAAGAGATGGATCTTACTGACAACATACTTTTTCTAAATGATGCTCAGTGAATATGAAAGCCAAGACCAAGAGACTAAGGTTCAGAATTACTTGCAGATTAAAAAAAAAAAATGAAGTGAGCACTTCACCATTTCCCAAGACAAGAATACTTTTGAACACAAGAGAGTACAATGAATGTTCTTGAGTTACACACCTCAGCAGTAATTTGTGACCCACAGGAGACAGCCAAATAAAAAGTCATGAATTAGCAAAGCAGCAGCTGCATTCAAAAGCTTCAACAAGTTACTGAAAATCTTCAAGGATTTTCAAATTCTGATTCTTTAAATCGGATGCTATTTCCACCCTAGCATATGGAAACAAAGGTTAGAAGTTCCTTGGAGATATAGACAGAATCATCTTTGAAAGCAAATGGTAGAGGTTAATGCAATAACTCTATTATAAATTTGGAGATTTCTTATGGAATTAAGTGTGGCTTTATTTCCAAAAGTGACCGGTAAAGAAGGTAGAATGTTTAGGAAATACTTTAAGAATAATATCTGGCTGTCCACATGATCTATGAGCCACCAGGAAGAAGCAAGTCTGTTTTGGTGAACTGACTGGATTGAAGTACTTATTTGGGTTGTGCCTCCTACCAGCCAAACCAGTGAATGCTAGAGAATATAGAGTTAAAGCATACACATTAGCTTCCATTCCCTACCAAAATGGAGGAACAGATCAACAGGCTGACACAAGATGTCACTTCTACATGCTTTCAATCTAAGCAGTAGAGTATTTTATTAGCTGCTAGAACGTCTTCAAAAAGCATCTTCTTTTTTTCTATACTCCCCCTTAACACTAAACTGGAAGCTTTCAAACCCATAATATGGGATAGATGCTTGTCATCAGCACTGCTGACAAGGATATTCATTAGCTGGAGTAAATTTCTGCAATTATCCCTACATGTGTTAAGTTTAGTAAGCAAGAGTGTTTAAAAGGTCCATAATAAGTCTGAAGGAGACTTGTAGTAGCTTTGATTTAAAGTAATCTGAATTTGATATCTTAAGGGCAAGAGGACAACTTGTAGGGGAGAGCTCCAGATGCAGATGGACAAACCATACTTTTAAAAAATGATTAGAAATAATTGGAGAGAAAACAAGGAACAAAGAATAATCACCAAAGAAATGTAACACTGTGCAGGCAAAAAAGAAAAGGAGTGAAGTCTAATTACTGTAAAAGATAAACAAAGCTTGGCAGTGAAGAAGAAAGTGAAGCAAACAGCAAAAGGTTCTTCTATAGGAAGAGAATAAATAGTTTCACTATGCAAAGAGAGTGGAAGCCAAAATTAAACAACCTTTACCTTGGCACCAAAATGAAATCAGGACCCTCTGTCACATTCAGTTTGGATGAGGGTTAAATATGAAGACGTTACATGATATTTAATAGAAATGACAATTACTATGTCAGAAATAGATCAATAATCCGAATACTTCAAAGCTTGTGAACATACACAGTTGTAATGATTTTATATGAAGTAGGCAATAAACTAAAATCAGAAGTAGACACCAGGGAGGAGTAAGTAGGAACATGGAGATAAATGCAAAATTGTATAAAATGTAACCTGGTTCACAAAAGATAAAAAATCCAGGCTAAATCTGATTCTGTCTGATAATTTAACAGACTTTTATAGACAAATGTCAAATGGTAGATGTAATCCGTAAGGCTTTTCAATGGTGCAGCATAGAAAATTATCAGTTAAGCCAAAGAACAGGATTAGCACTAAAGATTGGAAGCTAGATGAAAAACTGGTTCGTGAGGATAAAGCGCAAGGCACTGTGCTGAGAGAGAAGTAGCTTGCTAGAAGGAACTCACTGGTGGAGGACCCAAAGAGTTGGTCTGAAGACCAGTCTTGTGTAGTGACTGCAGTAATAGATTTGGCACCCACAGGAAGAAAAAGAATTAAAATTATCAGGCAACAAGAACCGGCTGACATTGAGAAATGCTGTGAAGCACAAAGTGCGAGGTAATGTCTGTGGCAACAGATGGAAAGAATTTGAGCACAGTTGTGACAAAGCTGTTTCCAAATGAGTCTGTCTAGGTATTTCCAGTATTGATAGAGAAGTGCTAATGCCATAGGACAGGACAGCTTAGCGTCTCAGGACAGCACTTTGCTAGCTGTAGCCACAGAATTTTTTGGTCAGTTCTAAAGGGCTAAACAGAGCTTTTTCTCTTATCTGCACCAAAGCCTTGACAAGGTAACCATGTGTCTGTTAATGATGTACTGAACGTGCAGATCCCTAAAAAAAATTTGTTGTATGTAGTATAGTTTTGATGAACTTGGAGGGACTATGATACCTTAACATACATGAGTTATTCTATAAATTTACAGGGAGAGAAGGAGAATTATTTGAGCTAAACACACAAGAACATATGGGCAGAAACTGCAAATGCATAAATTTGGAATATAAATTAGGGGGATGTTTTGGCTATCATTGCAGGGAGATTCCAGAATAAACTTCAGATAGGTTAGGGGTGAGTGAATGAACACCCTAATAATGCTTACAGGAGGACAGGGCATATTTTCCAGTTGGAATATGCGATCTGACTGTACACAGTAATGAGGGGTTGGATTCAACAGTTTAGGACATACTCTCCATTCTGATTCCCTCGTGCCCCTGCCTTGTGTGTTGACTCAGATGAGAGCACTTGCAGCTCCTGAAGTTTAGCCTCACGTTACCTGCAGCAAATGCATCACACTGTGGAGAACCCTGATGCAAAACAGCCATATCACACTCCCTCCACACAGCTGACATAGTCACTCATGGTAAGAGGAACTGCACCTGCATATTCCTTGTTTCTCAGGGTAGGAGTAGTCCCTATTTGCATGTCTGAGAGAAAAGAATGCCATTCAGGGAGAGCATTGCTGCAGAAATATATTCTTAGATTCTGTAGAAAAAAATTTAAACAGTGGATCCAAGATGGATCAATTATTGTGACCTTGGTTTTGAGCACACTGAACACAATTAGCCTCATATACAGTAACAGAGAATCAAGTACAACAGACAGCTGCTGCTATATTAAATACTTACACACAAACCAAAAAGACACATGAGAACTGACAGCTGATAGAGCAAACCAGCAAAGAATACTGAAAGGTAAAAGTGGGGAGGGGAAATGATTTTATAAGCTTTCCTCTGATGCTCCTCCTTTTGGTATTAAGAACATTTAAAAGGATAAGTGCTTTACCACTGTCTTGCCAAATGATTGATATAAAATAACCAGAAATGAAGCCCCCTTATACCACAATAAGGAAACAGGAAATGAGAACAGTGTAATATAAGCGTTTTAACTTCACATAAAAATCTCTTTCCTATGTAGATTAGATTAAAACAGATTGCAGGACTCATTCTACCTTGCACTTTTTAATTAGCCAGACTGCTGGTACCACAGGGGTACTGAACACAGACTCATTTTTTTTCTCCACATCTGATGTCAGAGGCAACAAAGGGAAAAAGAAGAGAAAGTACCATTCCCATCTCTCCTGGCACCCAGGAAAGGAAGATAAGCCATTTCTCACAAACATTTTGCCCTAACAGGCATGCATTTAGAAAGGACAGACTATTATTATTTTTCCTAATGATACCATTTAAGAAGCATGAAATCATGCAGATTTGTGCAAAACCAATATTTGCCTTACAGCTGCCTATGTCAGCCTCAGAGGTTTTTCTCAAAATGCTGTTTTCTCCATAAGTTTGTTTTATTCCACCAATGAATTCCAGAAAGTCTATTAAGTTTCCCAAATTTTAACAGAATCTCTGGTGACAGTTTTCCAGTAACCCCTCCTCGTTCTTCTGCCATGTAGATAACCTCAGCATCTTTGAGGTAAGAAAGCTTAAGACTTTCACACTCACCACTGTTCCACCAGTTAAAGTGTGCCCACCAGCAAACACCATGCAAGGACTGAAAAAAAGTGTGCAGCAGCATGACAGAAAGCATTGATCACTATGTTTGACCTACAGTAAAACAGGCAAGCAGTAGAACAGAATCTCTGAGAATCAGTTGGAACATACAGAAAATGTGCCATATGATTCCTTCACATCATGGAAATGCAACATTTGTCATTCAGTATAAGCCATTATAATGGCAGCATTTCTTCTGAGTTAGATCACATTGAGGATGCAAGCAGGCATCAGGAATTGAGGCAGAATGCCTTTCTGCCATGCATGAAATGGCAGGAAAAACTTCCTTTGTCTTGTTTGTTTTCACCAAATGGCAATGAGAACAATGTCAGGTTTTCACTGTTGTTCAGGCAAGCCAGATGCTTCTGTCTGACATGAGCAGCAGTGATGTGTTGAGACATACCTGTAGCTCAAGCCTCCTTCATCCGGTGATGACAGAAAACACGGAAGAACTAGCTATATGTTTCACTTTGCATCCCAGCTTGGTTCAGAGGGCAAGATAGGACTTTAAGTCATCACTTAAGACTATAGCCTCACAGTTAGTCTTGGACATAGCTGGAGGTCATTAAAGTATGAAGATAATGCAATCCTGCTGGTAGTGGACAGACTTGCTGCCCAAAAGTTATCATCATTACTAAAGCCATCCAGCACCCCTTGGTGCTGGACCCCTTCTCAGCAAAAGAACCAACACTTCTGCTCAGGCATTCCAACTTCTGCAGCTGGTGAGCTGACAAGGTAGGCTAAACCATACCTCAGTGGTTTGGATCCCTTTAGAGATCTGGCAGAACATAGAAAGGTTCAGGTGGATGAGTTTTATCTGTTCAAATGGAGTCTGGGAAACTCCCATCAGCCCTTCTGGTGTGTGGTGCTATTTGGGGTTTACAAAATAGTGTTTCACTGTTGGTTGTTGTTCCAATTTCTGTCGGTGACAAAGATGTATTACCACCTGCCTAAAGCTTAGTTCTACAGTACACTTGGAAAGATGTCTATTTTTTTTTTGGAAATACTCTGCCCGTAACTTCCACCTGGTATCAATGATTAGCCAAAGGTCAAGTCTTTACGTCTCACCCCCGAATGTAGACAGCAGTAGCTGAGGCTGAACGACCAGATCATTGTCCTGACAAAGAGCAAGTCAGACGCTGAATCCCAAAGGAATGTCTTTCTCTTAGGCAGGGATGAAAATAGTAAGCAATAGTTGAGTCACAGGCTGATCTAAGACAAATTCGGTCAGGTCCTCATGAGTCTTATCCGAGGGAGTCATCAGAGAGCACTATGAGCCATGACTAGGATGCTGGCACCTGTTCCTATTCATAAAGTAATATGTCTGTAATATCCAGCTATGCAAGTGAAAACACTGTGTGAATTCATAGCTTTCAGAGCCCACACCCTTCCTGCTACTGCTGCTGGCTGGAGAGTGTGTGCATCCCACAGCGCAACTTCTGCACTTGGTCACGGTGAACTTCATTTGCTATATTGGAGGCGAAAATAGAAAACAGCATGAAAAGAGGCTCAGCTTCTCGATCAATTCATCAAACCAAGTGGAAATGTCTGTTTGCTATATAAAAGATAATGAGAGAAATTTGGTTTTAACTCCCTTCGCTCAGCCTGCTCAGGTATTCATGTGTGAAATTACCCAGGGGAAAAAGCCATAACTTGGTGCAGAAGCCTCTATTGGCCTTAGCTTTGATGGGCTCTGCAGCTTATGCTACAACCAGAATTAGTCTAGAAAACAAAGTTCATCGCACTGCACAGACCTGCCGATGGGAATAAGATGGTGGTGGGAACTGCATGACTGGAGAGCACAAAAAATGTCAAGAGAAATATGGGATTAAATGAATTCCACCTGATACATACATTTTTTCCCCTCTGCAGTGTGATTCTGAGGGGATCACTTTTCTCTGAGGTTTAAAATTTGCGTCAGTAGACCTGATTTCTTTTTTCATTTGTGTCAAAATATGGAGAATTGCCACAAGAGGCAGAGAAAAAGGTGATTATTCCATTTCATGCGTTATCACTGAATATGTGAAACATGCCAATTATAAATTTTCAGTTAGTGCTATATCAAAAACATCTTTTTAAAGACTTAAAAAGCATAGTTGGATTGCTATAGACTTGGAGCTGGGGTTCATATTACCTACCAAGAGATTCAGTCTGTGGCTGCTCTTATGAAATACACATGGAACTGGAGTGCTGCAGCTCCAATAGCTGCTCCTGCAGACTGTTTCCAGTTCAATGGTCTGAGTAAAAGAGAATTTGCATTTTCATAACCGTTGTAATAATGGTCACAATCATTATCATGATGGCTGACCAAAAAAAAAAAAAAAAAAAAAAAACAAAATTAGCAAGTCATTGAGTTTTTTTGTCTGTGTGGGCTTTTCTGCAGACTCACATCTGTCTCGTTTTGTCCCTTGGGATATTATTTTGCCCCAGTGTCAGTGGTAACGTGGATGTGGACATCTGTGACAGTCAGAACTATTTGTCTGCAGATTCTCTCATCAGCAGTCAGTCAGCACAGCATTTCCAAGCTGTGATACAGTGATTTGTCCATGCTCTTCCTTCAGGCTTTCCCTTCTAAATTCGTGATCTGTGTACTGAAGAATGACTCACTCTCGCGAGATCCAGGCATTCATTTACTGCCTTCTGAACAGTTTTTCTTTCTATTTTTTCTTCTACTGTGTTACTGTCTAATCACTATTCAAGATAATGAAATCAGATGTACTCTTGGTTCTCCATCAAGAAATTCCTTTTGCACTCACCTTTCCAAGTGGATTACTTTAAAGCGCAGGAGTCTGAAGAGGAAATAGTTCAAGTGTTTCACCCCTAATGATTTAAGGATATAGGAAAGACAGGTTTCACATGGAGAGATAATAAGAAGTAGAGGATAAGAACTAATAGGCAGTAAATTTTGAAAGGTGTAATAGTGTATTTTCTGTGATCAGCTAGATTCTACTGCTGCAGTGGTTTTTCTAGCAGAGTTCTGCAGTAGCACATAGTGGAGTGAGGAGAGAGATCCCTATTCCTGCAGCTAAGCCATCAGATGCCATTAGCTTCTCTGCTAAGTCTGCCTGGGTGAATGCATTCAAATACTGGGTCCCTAAGGAACGTCTCAGATAAATACCAGAAACATCCACTCACCCAGAATCAGGGCTTCTTTTGATAGACTGAGCAAATCTTGTTGTACATGTTATCTTGTTACATTTGTCTAGGTTTTGCTTTGTATGTTTGTCTTCAAACTGACAGGCACCTCAAATGTGCCTTTTACATGCTGAAATTTAGTGGTAGTTTAGTGTAAGCTATATGCACACAGGTACATGTCTAGAGAAGGCATTTTTTTGTGTTTTCCTAATTTTTTAATGTTTGTAATGTTTGTAAATGTCATCATGTGATCCGTATTGAGTACTATTGGTTGGGAAAGCATTTATAGACACCCAGATGTCAGAGCAGAGCAGCCATGGTGAAATCAATAGGACTGATCTAACTGATTTGACTACTCAGTAAGCTTTGGCAGATGCTTTTCATGTCAGTGATTAAATTAAAATATTTTTCTCTGCAAAAGAGGTCTCTGCCTTCTCCTCAGAGGGTGCTATCCCTGTTTCCCATTTTTATTCTGTACGCTCATCTTTATTCAGTAATCAGTGTTACTGTCTCTTTTAAATGGGTAAGAAACTAAGGGTCATTTAAAATCATTTTGATTCACAGAAGAAATTCATAGGCTGAAAATCAGTGCCAGGACTCAAGACAGTTAGATCATTGCCTTAATCACAAAGTCATCTGGTCTCTCAATAAGCTGCATGATAAGCAAGCTTACACACATATATACCTATATATGTAAATACAAAATCTACATAAAATTATTTAATGATATAGAAACAAGAGCTGTTTTTTGGGGGTGCTTACTCTAGGGTGTGTGACACTTATTAGCTAATCTAAGCTAAACAGTTTCTGACTGTGTTGCTCTTTGAACAGCTTACAGTTACCCTGTTTAGCATGGAGGGGAGAAGGATTTGGAGAGGCATACAAATGTGGATATTTAAAAAATATTTTTTCTTAGAGGAAATACATTTCTGTAGAAAGTGAGAGATAAGTCAGACAAAATGAAGAACAATATCATTCTCAAGTAGTTTTTTAGGCAGAGAGAGGAATTGCACGCTTCTGAGAGCCTACATTTTGGTGCTTCAGTTGTGTAGAGAGTAGCAATGAAAAATGATCTTCCCTCCCTTCATTTCTCAGAAACAGCTCTTTCCACTGGTCTTGAAGGTGTTTCTTTACTTCTGTCTTTTAATAGTGTATCTCACTAGGTGAGATTTGCAGGTCAAAATTAAAAAAAAACTCCAAAAGCTACATTTAGGCATAGCAGTAGAGCCTGCCTGGAAATCCTATCTTCAATAAAATACAGATTTCACCTAGAGTCTGAGGAACATGGTACAGTGAAGAGCAAATTTTGTATTTGGTGAACTAGGTCTGCATCCTCCCATCACACTGCTGGATATGTCGCTGTTTTAATAGGAGAGAAAATACCCATTGATTTCAAAGGATTTTTGGTCAACCTGGCAGGGTATTGGCAAACCCCAGAGATTTCTCATGCACCTGCAGTATATATTCCTATACCAACCTTACTAACTATCCTTCTACTTCAATGTTGCAGAGAGCTTCTGCAGAAAGCAATTAATCCTGAACCTTGTCTCTAAGGAAGGTAAAGATGGAATTGTCGTAGGGCAGGTAAAATCCAGGTCTCTTTGATTAGCTGTGCACAGATACTAAGGTAAAATGATTCACAGACCTTTGTTTAGATATCCTTCAGATACATCCAAGCTTATTCTCCCAGACTGGAGAGCTTCCATGAGAGAGGACACTACTGTGGAAGGAATATTATTAGACAAAAGAGCCCATTGATAGGAAGCCCCTGAACGAGGAATGAGAGGTATGACCAGGAGGAGAGTGATATGATATATCTGGAGCCACAAACTAAAGCAAAAGTGTATTGGTTTTGGCTGGGCAACTCCTAGAGCAAGCAAAAGAGCATACTTAGCTGCTGAAAGCCACACAGATTCCTCACAGTAGGACACAAGACAATCACAAATCTAGCTGGCACTGGCTATGCAGTGGAGGAAGCCAACTGGCTGTCTGGGGTGAGAAATTCGAGTGTAAGGTGGAAATGAGGGACAGTGGGAAACTAGGGATGGGAAACTAGATAGGAGTTTTGCTTCAGCTTTGTCAAGTTCACTGGTACAAAGTGATAGTCAAGTTCAAATGCAAAGAGAAGGTGGAAAAGAAAGTGCTGAGAGCAAAATTGAACTGAAAATGGTGATGATGGGGAATCACTTGGAAGCTGCTTTGAAATTATTGACTTGGGTTTGATTGCCACGTGGGGGAGATCTAAGCCTAAACAGTTCTATTCCAGCTGTGTCACGTGGAAGGAATCCTTCAGCGGGCACAAGGTGAGGCTCGACACTGTCTTTGTGACTGGTGGTACAGCTGAGTGGCTTCACCAAATCATACTGCCAGACAGCATGTGAGGACCTGGTGACATACCTGGAAATAGTAGAGGTGTTTCTGGAACAAAGCAATTAATAGCTGGTGAAAAGCAGAACTCTTCCTACCTTCGGCCATGCTTTAAACTTTCCCCATTGCGGTCCTTTCCCTCTGAAACATGCATACTGGATGTAGGAAACACACAAACAGATATATCACCATGGATTGTATGTCCAAAGTTTCAAAGATACTGAGGATTCTGTAAAAAGGCCAAATGCTTCCTCAGGCAGGAAGTTAGATGGAGGTTTTGTAGGTTTATGAAATAGTAAAAACTTAACATTCAAGTTAGCTTAAGTAAAATTTGTTTTCTCCACCATGATAATTTCTATAAGTATAATAAGCAGAATTGCTATAAAGCTTCCAAGATAATATAGTCCCGTGCATTGTGCCATGCTAAAGTGATCCAGAGGATACAAATGGGGCATCCATCAAAGAAGAGTCAGTTAGGATTGAAAAATAGACTTGCAGATGCCTTCATGTGAAATATTGAAGTACCACATGAAGCAGCTAATAGCAGGTTGCAGCTAGTTAATGGTGTTCAAATACAGATCCCTGATGGTTGCAGAATACAGGCACTTCTGAAAGTCTTGCTGAATACAAATCAGTTTATATCCCTGCCAACCAGGTGGCTGTGCAGTTTGTCCTTCATGGTATCTCACACACAGCATGCATGAAGTAATGATGTAGTCTAGGATCAGGAGAGACAAGTCATATGGGCTTAAGGCCATTTGTGTGTCCTCTTAGCAAGAACCCAGTATCTAAAGGTAAGATTCAATGGTCTGTGCTTTTGAGACCCTACCTTTGCCTTTAGTTTTATGTGTGAGGACTAACGGATTGCCAGAAATGTTCTTTGTATTGTATTTTCAGTCCAGACACACGAGTCTGGATATGTCAGAAAATTCAGGTTGACCTCTGATCTAGTGAAGCTGTGTGCCAGTATATATGTACTTGAGCTTTCAGTTATCTACCCTCCATAAGTACTTTCAAACCGCATGATGTTGATCCAGTGTGTGTTTCTCAGCTGAAGTTCTTCCCATCCAAAGTCATATCAAATTTTCTAGTATCTGCTTTCTGTTTACAAGCAAGAGAATCTGCAGATAGGCTTTGTAAGTGCCTTTATTACAATGTATTTCTAAGTATATATATGTTTTAAATGCTTACTGAAATGTTTATTTAATTATATTTTTGTATTACCAACAGCATGTTATACTTCACAGACATGTGGTTTAGCTGAAATTCACTACCTGTACGATAACTGTAGTGATGGTACCTCACACTGGAGCTGGTGAAACTCAGGCTCAGAGAAACAGTTGGCTTGTCTAAAAGCACAACAAAATCAGCTTTGGATTTGTGTCCACAACGCAGCTTTCCCAAGTCTGATCTGGTCAATACTTAGTATGCCTGGCCCATAGGAAGGCACTGGTTAGCTCTTGGTTATGGAGGACAGGGGAATTGATGGGAGTAAAGTAACTTTCAAAGAGTCATTCCCATAAAAAGTCAACATCCAGGTGACAGGGGGTTTGTTTTACACAGTGCATGCCAAAACAAGGATCTGTGCCTATCCCTGTCTGTGGGTCTTTATGAGCTCAGGATAACTGGTGCTGTATCTAATGACTCTACTCTTATTTCTGCTTAGTTTTCAGGACTTTACTTGTTGTCATTCTTCACTATCCTTGTTGGGTTGATGCTCTACTCCTCCACATCCACCTACGTAGCCCAGGATCCTCGGGTGTACAAGCAGTTTCGAAACCCTTCAGGACCTGTTGTCGACCTGCCAACCACTGGCCAGCTGGAGCCTTCGGTGACATACACCAGCCTAGGGCAGGAGACAGAAGAGGAGCCTCATGTTAGAGTTGCTTAAACCCAGGGCTGTTGATCACCTACTGACAGTGGAGCTCGTATATCCATTATCTCTGTATTGTACATAGAGAAAGGTATTTACCAGGTGCAGTTACACTGGTGAACTGCAAGGTAGCAAATAAGGAAAGCTCATAAAGAACACAAATTAATTGTTCCAGGTCGTTCATTGCAAAGAGATGCCAGTCCCTCGTTTACGATATGAGCAGCATGTTTGCAATACAAACAGCTGTGTATGAATCAGCTAATATCAAACTACCTGTGAAAGATATTCAACATATAAGATGAAATTACAGAAAGAAATTCATAGAAGGGTGTTTCTGCACCCACTGAGAGATAGTATGCCTAAGCCACACCAGTTGTGGAAAAAAACACCTTTTTACAGCAAGTACACTTTGTGCAGTCACTGTTAATTTCTCTCTAAGATTTGTTTGTTTGCACAAAATAGATGGGTTAGTCGTGGTAGCAACAGTCTGACACATTTTTGCTAGCACCTTGATTTGGTGAGGGAAATACAATGAGTTCATCTGTACTATCTGTCTAGTTGCCCTTTCTAGGTAATCTGTTCCATGAATCCAGAGAAGGGACAACTTACAATATCCGTCTCTATTCTAGGAATAGGTATAAGGCAAGCATTTTAGCCTTTCTATATTTGCAGAAGTGAAGTACTCAAGCATTGACCTCTCTATGATCCATGGCAGATTTCCTAGTGGCTGAGGTTCTGCATTAGGTGACAGGGAGTTAGTTTCTCTGTAGTCGTGACTTAACACAGATTTCTTACTTTTTAAATTTTAATCTGTAAAAAGAAAAACTCATTTTCTAGTTTCCTATGTATTGTACCTCTCCACAGTAAGATGACATATCATGTGGATCAGGGCACTTATTTTAGACACTCAGTGCATCGGGTGCACCTTCTGCTGTTCCAGTTTGCTTAGTCTCCTGTGGTTCATTATTCTAACAATAGCTATTTAGAAATGTGGCAGTTCTTCACCAAAACCCACAAATTGTAGAAATCAGGAAGATTAAGTGAAGAATTCATGAGCAGAAAGACTAGACCATCTGCTGGTGTTGCTGCAGTAACACAAAGGCATTCATACCAGCAGGGTGCAGCCAATTATTTTTCATTAACTATGAAGCGAGCAGAAGAATTCAGCAGTTTTCTTACATTCCTGGGGACATGTGAAAATAGTAAGAGTGTACTCCCCATTTCTATACACAACTGTACTTCTGCCTCAGGAGCCTTATCAGAATGGGGGAAATCTTAGTCACCACCATGACAAACCATCTCTGCCTGTATGTTTGCTCATCTGAGAGCCCAATAAAAGAAAATCATTATTTCACTATCCTTCATCTGTTTTTAATTTCAAACTAAGGAAGAAGAGATGATCTTATGTCTAACAGATTGGTGAGGGATCTAGGAGAGCTTGGTTTTATTCACAGATCTGCCACACCTTTGCATGATCCTTGGGCATGACTTACCTTCTGTGTGGCTGAGTTTCCCAATTTGCATATGGGAATAATGATATTTTACCTACCTCACAGGGGTACTATGGGACCAAGTTATTTTAAAATGCTTCAGGATATTTGGAAGGAAGGAGTTTAAGAAGGACATAATAGTGCTGTAAAAGTGTGTATACATTCATTATATTTGAAAATGGAGTTTACAGCTTGGTTGATGAATATTTTGCTTGTGGGCATAGAAGGTGAATTTGATTTGAATGTTATTCTGCTGAAAAAGACTGTCTCAAGTGAAAATGTAGGCCTTCATGTTTGAAAAATATAACTTACCTATTTCTATTTTAAAAAAAAGAAGAAAAAAATCAATCTGTACTCTGGAGATTAGAAAGGTCACGCAGTTCAACCAAGCAGGATGAATTTCTGCTGAGGTAACATTCATCTTTTATAGTCCTGTTCTGCTGTAATATAGAAGGAACTTCCCTGAAGCAGACTGGGGGAAGTGTATATATACATAATATACATGAAGTGGCAAATGCCAAAATGCTGTTGAACAGCAGAAGTATGTTGTATCCTATTCTTGCTGTGGAGGAGGAGAAGAGGTGATTTCTTTCCCACTGTGTTTAGGCTGTCTGCCACGATCCTGCTGCAGCTGAGGGAAGGGTCTGCAGCATTGCCAAATCATGCCCAAAACCTTTGGTTAAGATGGCTTAGTACTAAACTCCTAACAAATGTATGATCTTTTTTTCCCCTGCCTTCTGTTTATTTAATTTTTTTAGCACTTGTGCTTTCAAACTTTTTGTTTCTTAAACCACTGAGGATTTAAAAAAACAAAACTAAACCAGATCCCCACAGAAAAAAAACAGAGTCTGCGTTCTGGGGATATTAAAGAAAGTCCAAATCAAAAAAATAAAAACCACACAAGTACTATTACTTCAGGGTAAGACCCTTGAGTCAAGCCCCATGCCAGCTTTGACTTGAGGTGGATTTCGTACATTCCTCAGGAGCAGAGGCTCTGATTACAACTACCACAGCTCCCTCGGGTACCCAGAGGCACACTGATGGGCACCTGTCATCTCAGTCTTGTTTTTGCTACCTTTTGTACCAATTAAATACCTTTCTCTGAACATTAGTCCCCGTGTTGGTCTGAGAACCTTGAAGATTGTGTGCGTGTGTGTTTCATGTTTACAGTTCCTTCCTTTTGCATAACTGTTTTGATTAATTTCCTTTTAGTATTTATTTTTAAGCCAAATGTTTGTAGTCCTTCAGCCTCCCCCTCCTCATTTTTCTGACACTAACTTGTAGATGTTTGTTAGAGTCTTCTCCAAAACAGCTGGGCAGGAGGTGTCTCCCAGCTGGGCCACCAGGCTGGGAGTTTCTCCTTACAAGGGTTTGTGATCCACGGGTTGCTGAGAGGCGCCACCTGAAGCAATTTACTAGGCTCTTTGAAAAGGCTCTGTTGTACAGGAATAAGTTATGAACATTTCGGTGTGCCCTCTGCAACCAGCCACCAGCCCCTGTGCTACTTGCACAGGTGGAGTTTGATGTGCAAGGTGGGGCTGCTTCGCTGTCTGTGTTTCCCAATACACTAGGTGGATACTTGGATTTGCACCAGTATGCTAGCATTGGATGGACCTCAAGAGAAAACAGTAGTATAGCTTTGTCAGTAACTGTATTGACTGAAAAGCTGAGGTCTAGTGAAGGAAAACATTACTTCTACCTGCTTGTTTTCTGCAGTTGGAGACCTCAGTACACACCAGCAAAGGCTCAGCTATCTAACCGGCAGCTACTCTCCGTGTTGCGTAGGACGTCTCTAGCTCTTTGTAGCTCCTTGCCTGAACAAACCGAAACTCTGTTATACTGCTAGCCCTGGGCAGCCCTTAGCAAGACTGATGTAATTTTCTGCTACTGGATGAAAACCATCATTGGGAGACAGACCTTGTCGTTGTTCCAGCTATAAAGTTTCAAAACACACAACGATAGACCAAGCAATTGAAAATTTTGCACCACTGTGTCATAAGAAGAAGTTTCAATGTATAGTGTAGAGATTGCTAACTTGTGCTATTAACATTTTGACAAGCGTGTAGTATTGTTTGCTTTCCTTTTTTTAAAAACCATTTAGTATTCCTGAGCTAGCTAAAAATATAAATTTTACCCCATGGGTAGGATTTTATTGTTAAATGCCATAATAAAGCACACTAATCTTGACACCGCAGATGGAAATATGAGCCAAAACCAAAACCAGGCAAACAAAATCCCAACCCCAAATCCTGCATTGAAAAGCTGAACTCCATTTTGATATTTGCATGCACCTATATGGACTGGCTGTGGCAATGTAATGCCTGTATAATGTTTTCAAATAAAAAAATAAATGCTTTATGAAAGCAGGGTTATTGGTTTGCTTGCCTGTTTCCTTTCTGCTGTCTTAGCCTTAAATGATTTTTCGGCAGAGTAAATCTTGACTGCAGGGCATAATTTTTCACTGTGCTGAGGACTTCTTTCCCTTGTGAGGTGATTAACCTACAACTCTTTCCAATGCATCTAAGAATAGATGCCATCAGGCATCCTCAGGTATCTCGCCTGGCCCCAGATGCTGCTCCAGAAGGATGAGGGTTCACCTGCACACCTTTATCTTAACCTGCCATTCCCCATGCCTAGCTTAGGTATCCTGGTAGTCATTGCCCTCATTTGGATGCAAAAGCACTCTCCCCACTGCCTCCCAGAAATTATTAATCAGTCTAGAATTCATCTGGGGTGACACACGTGTGATGTTGAAGGGCTTCTCTGGTAGAGGTTACTGAGTGGCTGTATCTGCCGTGCTCAGCCCTTCCTCCTGGCTGCTCTGCCTTGTGCTGCAGCAGTATTCCCAGCAGCATCCTGAAACAGGAAAATAAAGGATGGAGATAAAAATTAGGCATTGGGGGGAAAGAGCGTCAGGAGGAGCAGAATCGGGGAAAGAAAGAAAGAAAGAAAATGAGGCTTTGACTCATTGAAAGTTCACGTGGAAAGGAAAGGAAGATTCTTGGTCTGTGAGAGCAGGGGATTTTATGAACATGCATTCATTCACCTTCAAGAATGTTTGCCAGCATATGCATCTATCCATCCCTCTTTGCCTGATGTCTCCACAGGAAACTTCACATCAGTTTTTCTCACAATACTTCATTGCTGGGAGTGAAAAAGGGAGTGAAGAGTGGTGAGTTCATTTCCAGCCCCAGACGTTACAAAGCCAGCAGTGCTGTCCCCATTTGCTGGTTTGTCTGATATTTCAGGTGAATGTTTCCTAATTTATTGAGAGCTCCAGAAACTGACTTTAGTGTGTGTGGCTTTATCATGCTAGCAGTTGATTTGTATTTTCCTCCAAATCTGCTCAAGAGTCTCTCTGGCATTACAAAATTATCCTTTTATTGCCTGGCTGGAATTCAGCCTGGGTACTTGAGTCATATGAATAGTAATTGCTTGGATTTACCCTAAAAATAGATCATAAATAGGCATTAATGAATATTTCTCTTCTTAAATCAAGCATGTTTTAATGCTGAAGGACACTCAATCAGCTTAAAGCTACCAGTCTCCCTCTGTTTTTGTTTGTTTAGAGCTAGGTCCCAAAACACACACAAATCCAAAGCTTAACAGCCATATGCTATGGCATGCAAATAAAAAAGAAGTGCTTTCTTATAGTTAGAAAAGTTGTTTTGTTATGTCTGTGCCACAATTGTAAGCAAAATAATTGCCAAATAAATAATAAATAAGCCAAACCTTTGAGAAAGGGAACACCTCTGCTTTTACAGCCATAGACCAGTTCCCACAGCAATTGCAAAGTGGGTACAAAACACCAGCAATGCAGCAGTGATGATAATGGATTAGAGCATTGTCTGTGTCCTCCTCCTTCACATTGAAATGCAGGGTCATGCACTGTGGTATTTATTATTAAAAACTCCTGCTATATGGAAGACATTCATTCCAGAGGGCTGGAATCAGTAATCTGTGATTAGTCACGGAGTGGCTGTAAGCCACCAACAAGCCCCACAAATCGGCCACAAAAAAGCCAGTTGTAACCCTCAGATAACTTGCTTTGCAGTTGGTATTTCAGTTTTGCTCACTGGCTGGGTGGCACAGAGAAGTGTCCACGGTCCTGGAAAACAGCACAGGTGCTCTGTGATCCCTTGAGGTCACTTGGGTGGGTGCAGGGGGAATCACTAGCACTGTGCTGCCTCTCACAAACATTTGTCTCAGCGAGAAGGAGCCACTGCTACCACTGCTGTGATACAGCAACCAGGTGGAGGAAATAGACTTGGCTCAGTTAATCATGAGGCTTGAAGCAAAAAATCAGCACTGTGTGCAGTCCTTTCTGCTGTAAAACAATACATTTGCTATTATTTCAGGGCTTTTCCCCCCCCTTATCCTAGAAGTTCCATTTTTAATTGAAAATGATGCCCTGAGTTCCTCTGGTATTCATGGGGTTAGAATTTGCCTCTTTACGAATAGTCTAATGTTGTGGAATCTCTTTAAGAATACGGATATTGTCAATCCTACAAATATACAAATATTTGTAGGCTGAGACAAGGTGAATCTGATTTTATTGGATTTATAGATTTTATTCTACTCAGATTCTGATTTATAACCTTGAGCTGCAGTTGACTTTTTTGATGACTCCTTATTATGTACAGTGCCCTCAGGCAATTGCCTAGTGCTACCCTGATCTTAATAATGCATTATTAATTCCTTACTGCTAAATACATTATTTATACTAACTGCTGCATTTTATTCCCTACGTCTTGATAGCAGTGAACTCACCAGATTTTAACATAACTGCAAAATTTTCAGCATGAAACCTTCCTCTCCTTGCCATGCGCGATATGTACATGCTTGTCAAGAGAAAATATTGGATTTACCATGGTTAAATACTGACTTCTTTTAATCCAAGACCTTACCAAAGCAGAGAAAGATAATTAACATGTGCTGAGTTTACATGATCACTGAGCACTGAAACACTAAGCGGCTGAACAATGCTAGAGATGCTTTGCATACACAATAACTTGGATTTTTACAGGTGCAGAACATTTGCAAGACTGTGGATCAATGTTATGTGAGGTCATGCATGTTTAACTATGCCAGATCCAGGGAAACTAGCAATCAGTGGTAGAATGTTCTTAAAAATGACTGCTTGCCTAAATGAACTTCCTAACTGAGAAGGGTGAAGGGAACGGACTAATCACAACTATAACCTGAAGTCTCATTACATGACTCCCTGTGAGCTGTGGCTTGAATTATCTAATGTAGTTATTGGTATAAAACTGATTTCCAGATTTTAAATGGGTTGCACATGTATGCAACCATTGGAGTAAATCTTATAAGTCTTTGTGTCCCCATGCTTCATCCGTGAGGCTACATTTTAATTGAACAGAAAGGAGAGTACCCACAAAACAGTACCCAAAACTTGTTCATTAAAAGGATTCATTTAAAAACCAAGTTCATGAAGGGCATTGTACTGCAGAATCTGCTTTAACCTTGCATCCTTGGAACACACCACCTCCTATGGCAGGGCATACTGTGACACTGCAAGTGGGTCACACCAGCCAGCAGTGTTTGAAAAATTCAAAATGTTAGTCTTTATTGTAATCTTGAGCTTTAAAATACAGCATACAACTATAGAAAACAGAGATTTAAAGTGAAACTTGTATATATTGAAAGAAAAGATAGGATAGTATCTCCCCCTCTTCTATTATATTATATTCAGCCAAAGGTATGAAACCATTCATAAGAGGTTCAACAAACAGTGTGCATTTGCCTGCCTTTTGACTTACAGGGAAGGTGAAAGAGGGGCAGCTGACAGAGGATGAGCTACAGGTACCCTTCAGGTCATTGGCTCTAACAAGTCAGTAACAAAGGAAGTCATATCATTTCAGGCTGTGAAGCGACATTTGGACTGAGCAAGTGAAGGTAATCCACATCATCCTGTCCTGATAGAAAAGACAAACATATAAACCAAAACGCCTCTCCAACTTGTAATTATTTAAATTATTAACAGAGATGACATTGACAATCCATTCACATGCACAGAGATTGGCTTCCTCTCCTGCAGTTCGTTTTCCTCTCTAGCCTCTCTGTGGCTGGTCTCACCAAAGAAAGGTTTAATTCCATTAAAAACGTAAGAAAAGAGAGAAAAATAAAGGGCAGTGTTTATCCAAGGTATAACTACTTCTCTTTCTCCTTGTACAAATGCCTACTTCGAGCTATATTTGATGCAAACATGAAGTGTGGCTGAGCTGGCATTTGTCAGCACAGGTTGGGAGCAGGACTGTGAGTACTCAGTCCCCCAAACCTCCACCTTCATTTCTACTACAGACCTTAATTTGTGAGAGACGATGGAGAGAGACCCAGCTGAGCTCTTTTCGTTTCCTCTGGGTGTAGGAGGAGGTATGTATGCTGAAGATAGCATGAGAAAGCTTGTGCTGCTACAGTTACTTGAGTTCAGATTTTGTGGCTAGATTTAGGACCATGCCCATCAGAGCTGGCAGCCTGGCACCTTCCATGGGTTTATTTTAATAGGAATTATTGTTAAGCTGCTGAGCTAAAGAAAGTAATTGCAGCAGCTGCACTAGCAATGGCTTGTCTCCACTGCTGTGGAAGGGTAAACATCACTGCCAGCTACAGCACAGGTATTTTATTATGACAAGGGAATACTGATGGACTTTGCTCTGAGTGTGCATCACGAAATTTCAGGGAGATGCTACATGTTATGGTACTCCCATTTTGTGCATTTTCCTTGTGAGTTTGCCATTCTTTTTGCCCACATATAGCACCAAGAAACCTTTTCCAGATCAATGTTTGAGATTTGGAGCAAAATGCATGTACAAAAAGGCCAAAAAAAAAGGCTTTGGCAGCCCAAGACACTTTCAGTCACATGAAATTCAGTCTTGCACCTCACTCACATTCATGAAAGAAAAAGGCACAGCAGTGGGGAAGTGTCAGAAGTGGTGATTATGAACAGAGGTAGAGAAAGAGAAGGAGTCTCTTGGAATGGAGGGCTGGAGAAGGAACATGATTTGTGATGGAAAGAAAGGCTGGGGCAGAGGGACAGTGGGCAGCGAGGGGATATTCAGGAGGCTGGAGAGGGGTGGGAGGGGTGTTCATTGCCACACCTGCTGCCCAAACACTGCAGAATCCAAGGCTCTATCTCTCCCCTCAGTCAGCAGGATCTGCAGGGGAAATCTGCTCTGCCCTCACCCCTGCTAGAAAGGCATGTACCCATCACTCCAGGCAGACATCTGTGACTTGTCTTGATTTTGTAAAGCAGTAAGTCTCTTCCACGCTGCAGTGTCATCTCTGTTGGCTTCCACTAACACTAGAAAGCAGGGACTTCTACTCTTAACTGTTCCCACAGACTTTCAATGGCACCATGGCATGGCCTGCCCTTCCATGCAGCACTGCTTTGCCTGGGACTCCCATTTCCATACCTCCCTCTGAAAGCACAGTGAAAATAGAATAGGTGGATTCTCCTTAGGTGCTGTACGTTGTGATCCTTGTGTTGGACATGTGTGTACCTAAAACAAAACACTGCCAAAGCCAATGAACAGCCCTTCCCTATTCCCTTCCTTTCCTATTCAAGACAGAAGAAACATTCCTCAGACAAGAATGATAGTGTGGAAAGGGACTTTATTCTTCTTGTCAGACAAGATATTCCTGCTTCCTTCCTTTTTGGTGGTTTTTTTCTCCAAATGACCCCCACTCCATCCATGCTTTAAAAGCATAGATGGATATTCCTGCTTCCTTCCTTTTTGGTGTTTTCTTTCTCCAAATGACCCCCACTCCAAACTGACTTTTAAAAGCATCTATCAATGTATGAGGGAACATTACTGCTGCATCGGATGTTTGCAATCTGTGAACATGAGAGATGGACAGTATGCCTGAGCACAGGGAAAACAACTCATTCTTACTTGCTTTTTCTGTATTTCAGTGTTGATACTGGCTATCTTCTGACTGTTCTTTGCACAAGCTGAATGACAATTGGTAAGTGTATTTGAGGCTCTGTAAGTGCAGTGCCTGGAATTTGCCACTGACACTTTAATCTAATGAGAAATGCCAGGAACTTTCTGTTGGTTATTTCAAAATATTTTGTTTGGAAGAATTTACAGACTTATAAAATAAATCAGTCTTGTTATATCAACATTTCTGGACAAAAACAACTCCCAGATCTTATGTTCAGCATTTTCTCTTCTGTGTTATCTCGTATTTGGCTTGCAGCAGAGCTAGGAAATAAACGTGTCACTTCATTCACCGCTCATTTTGCAGAAAGGAGAAAAGGGAGAGAAATAAAGGAAGAAGAACTATTGAGAGTCTGTGAGCCCATCGTGTTACCTCTGTAACTGTGGCTTCATAAAGCAGGAAAGCTGCAATTGCTCTCTTCTATTCCTCTCCCTTTGCCTAGTGATGTGTTGGAGTCTTTAACATCAGAGTCTAAGGATACACATTTTTGATAAAACAGATAAAGAAAAAAGAGTGAAGCAGAACATATGAGAGCATACTGGACAAAAGGGTTTAACCACTAACCAAGTACTACTCCAATCAGTAAATACCACTAATATGTTTTGCAACAAAATAACATATCTAAAATGCTTGGACATACTGATTTCCATGAAATGAAAGGTACAGTGCACAGAAAATGAACCAGTCTCACCATCCACGGAAGAGGGCAGAAGGCACAAGCCCCAAATAGAAGATGTTTATGCAGAACTGTCCCCAGATTGCAATAGCACCTGCTGGGGATGGCAGTAGAACTTCCATGGGGGCTGCTGAGCTGCTGAGGCAGTGGCATTTATCCATAGACCCACAGAACAAATCTTTCTGTAGGGGTCTTGCACTGACCTGAGCCTGGACTTTTCTGTATGCAAAGGTGATTTTTACTTCAGCAGTTTAACATAAAACTATTTGTATTTGTATTACCTAGATACAAGCAAAATTTTATTTCAGCCTCTGGAGGCTGCAGCAGGTGATGCTCATTAGCATACTGCAGACATTTGGGCCATCCAGTAGTGCTTCAAGAGAAAGAAAATTTTCTTTGTTTCTCATAAAGATTAAGAACTTGAATTGTCACATAGAGAAACTTATACTTGTAACTAGATCTAAATGCTTCTATTGTGCTGCGTACCCAGTCCTGCTTCATGTGTATTGTGGGTGGCATTTGTCCCATGCTCATTTGGCCTTCATACATCTTCTTACTGAGGCAAATAATCAGTTCTAGTTCTGAGTGATAGCAAAGTTAAATCTGGTTTCTAGGTCTTGCCACTGTGATTTTATAATTTAATGTGCCGTGATTTAATATCCATTTTTTCTGCATATTTACATCTCCTACACTCTTAAAATCCCTCAAAGGACACAATTGAAAATGTCAGAGAGTAAGTATTTGAGATATGTTTGTCCTTTCCCCTATTTTATATGACATATGTTTTAAAATTTGAACATGCTGTTGCATTAAAAACCAACGCCATAAATGCTGAATTGCTCTTACTGAGGTTTCAACATTTACACCTATTTCTCCAATGAATATATGGTGTTCTATGTATTGCATTTAAAAACAGGATCAACCTAATAGATTTTGCATTTAAGCAGAAAAGAGAACTGTGGCAAATATGCATAGATTATTCTTGAATTCTCTTTAAATGAGATTTCTCTTTTTGGATGCCTCCCTCCCATCTCAATCCCCTGATAGACGATGCCTTCAGGCATCTGTACACATGGAATAACTTCTACAAAAAGCTATTTGATAACAGACAGCTTCAAATTTTGACCTTTTCTGGAAGTATATTGTACAGATGCTGGCTGGGCAGTACCTAATCCCCTTGCCTTCTGCCCAGCTGCCAGATGTTGCTGAATCTTCAGGATGGCTCCTGCCCAGCCCTTGGCAAGATCCTTATGAACACCTCTCTGATCCTGCACTTTCCATTTAACTGGCAATCACCTTGACATCACCTGTCAAATCTAGCAATTGCATGCTCCCCTGAGATCTACAAATTTGTCTTTCTGGTTTGTCCCTTCTTGGCTTTACAATTTATCCTCTGAATAATCTTAACTGTGCCTCCTCCAGCCCTCCCCTAAGTCTTGGAGAATTTAATTCCTTGGTTTCCATCTCTCTTCTGCATCTTATCCATGGGTGAAGTTGTTCATACTCCATCTGCCAGGTGAATACTCCCAAGTCTTCCTCTTAATTCTTATCAGCCTTTTCTGTTCAGACAAAACTGTCTGTGGGTTTCACTGACATCATTTTGTGGTCGACAGCATGGCTTAAGCCTTGCTCAGTCCCTTCCCGCTGGAGCTGTTCATCTCTGTTCTTAATTACTGTGAACTCTGCAGGCCTGAAACCACTGCTCTGTTTGATGGGTGTGCAGTTTTGTCCTGAAGAAATGCTGCTGCTCATCTTGTTTTAATTAAAGTAGTTTCTCCTTAAAGGTTGTTCTTTGGGCACAGCACTTAAGAGATCAATTCCACTTCTTTCTTGCTTCTCCTGCAGCTAAGGAGTGGTAGAAGTAATTAGCACAAATGTCTCCAGCAGCAGCGGCTCCTTACTGTTTATCACTGTGTGTGCCAGCTGAAACTGGCATCAGACAAGTGAATGCTGTTCAGGGGTTCTTTTTAAAGGTTTCCTTAGTATAAGGAAGCTAGTCACTTGTTTCCTTTCCAATAGAGCAATCCTCTAGTAACTGAAGTTTTGTAGTAAATTAATGTAAAAGAAGTCTGTGTAAGACCTTAGAGAAAGGGAAGGAGGTACCTTAAACAACAACTGCCTCCAGTCCCACTCAATGTCTCATGAATTGCACTCATTCACACCCAGGAACTCACAAGCTCTCCAAGAGGAACACTGAACTAGGATTTCAGCTTCCCAGTCCTCAACACATCTCTCAGGAGACAAAACTCATTTCTGGACAGACTTGAGTACTCTGAGTACTCAACAGTTACCACAGGATGAGCTTTCACCTCTGAACCTTGCTTATTTTGTCTTCCATTAATCTTAGGCACAGTTGCTGCCCATTGCCTTGATATCCTCATTTTAATTATCTTTCTGTCTTCAGCTTGATTTCTGGTTGTGTGACAGGGTGGGAATAGCACATGTGATGTAGCCTTTTTGCCATCATCTTGTTTACACCTACAAGAGAAGACCTGCATCTAACAGCAACACATTTCTGTGTTTTCAAGTCTGGCCATCTAACAGCAACACATTTCTGTGTTTGCAAGTCTGGCTGTGTGTGTGTGTCTGTGCATGTGGTTATCTAGTGCTATATGCTATTGTTTTAGCTCTTTTCTTCTGGTGCCCTCACACAGACAGACACATTCAGACAAATCTTGATATTTCTGCTACAAATATTTCTGCACCTAAACTCTGAATGGCAAAGTAGAGCTAAATTTTGCAGTTATGGTGATTTATTTGGGTCATTTGGCCTTTGCTGGTATATGAATATTTAATACCACAGGACATAAACCAGATGTACAGGCTTTCAATTCTGTTTGGGTTTTTACCTCACTGGCTTATACTTCCCCTGTTGTGAGGACCTATAAAAAATTTAAAGATGGCAACATGAACATGCAACAAGTCACCACAGCCAAGAAACTTAAAATGCTGGAAGTTATCGCATGAGCAGAAATTATTCTAGCTTCTGTTTCGTGATTTTTCCAATGCAACATTTTTTTCTTCCCTGAAGTGTAAATGCAGAGAGACATTTATGGTTTTTATGTAGATAGCTAATTTGGAAATGAAATTATTAGATTCCCCCGAGAGCAGATCAGTTGCAATTGTCTGTATGCAGTAGTTGCTCAATACTGAGTGAGTCAGCAGGAGCCTACGAGGGCAGGAGGACTAGTCTTAGTGCTGAGCAGAGAGTGGGTTCCTGAGGAACTGCCTTTTTGGCTGTTTCAAAGCTGGTATTGTTTCAAATAGGTGAAGTAATTGCCATTGAAAAGAGATAGGGATATCACAGGCATTCATGTGTGGTGCAGAGGGAGACCCTGTCCTGTGTGGCATTACTTCTTCATTCCCTCCAATGAAAAAGGTCTGGTTCTGACATTGCTTTCCACAATAAACAAATAATCCGAACACTGCTTTTTGGTTTTTGGATTACAAATGAAAGAAAACCTTACCATTATCTTCACTGATTTTGGTGTCCTTATATGTAAGAATTGGACTCTAGTCCCGACAGCAAGTAAACATCTTCATTTTAGACTCCAAAAGTTTAAAATAAAAGTCATTAATCCAGGAAATCTTTCCGTGTTTGCCTCTCTTCCCAGAACTCACTATTTCCACATGATCTATCTGCTTGGATTTAAAAGAGAAAAAAAAAAAAGAGAGAAATTGCCATGATGTGTTATGCTGCTATTGTTCAGTTATTGTTTGTTTATTTTCTACAACAGCATTAAATTTCTTGCAGTTATTCCATGCAAAGCACTTTTCCTGCTCCTGCCATGAAAAGGAATTGGCAATAGCTTTCAGTTCCCTTACTTCAATTTCTATTCATTTCCTTACCTCACATTGGGAAAATGTGTAGTTTGTGGACACTGTTGTGAGTTAATGAAAGCATTCTGCAAACTTCTGTCCATCAGGTGTTCAGCCTGAAAGATTTCAAATTATCTGTGATTAAAGTCAGGCACATGAGGGTTCAGTCTGAGTTTGTTAACTTATGACTGTTTACCACACAGTGGCTGTGATGGGACCATTCTTCACTGTGGGATCGTGGTGTCTTTACATCTGTTTCCTTTTTGTTGTTATTGTTGAATATTTTGTTTTGAAGTCAAAGTCATATCCCTTGAAAACACTATTCATTCTGTTGAAATAGTTAACATAGGGTTATAATGGAGGATTACAAATTCCAACAAGATGTGCTTAATAGTAAAAGTGCTGAATCTGAAATTTCCTTTCTCCATGGAGATTACATTGCCATGTAGATTTTCAGTTTTTCAAATGTTTAGGTTATTAAAACATTGTGGCCTGCAGTGAAAACTCAGTCTGCAATTGAATTTCAGGATTTAACTTTTCATTTGCAATTATTCAAACAGAGGATTTGTTCCTTAAGAAGTTCATGAATGAGTGCCTTAGTGCCCTATGGATATGACTGGGTTTAATAGAAATGCAATAGAAAACTGAAATACATAAGTGAGGAACCTTTTCTTAGGCTGGAGCTTTTCTGACAATTGACATTTAGATATGAGTCAACAAAAATTATTCTTCTAACTGACTTTAAATATTAAACACGTATGAAAACCCAAGACCCACACAGCACCTCTTGAAAATACAGCCTCTTGCACTCAGATATGATGCAATGTCTAGAACCTTTTAACTTGGTTCTCATGGGATAAAACAAGGAGTATATTCTTTATAAAAGAGGGTCTGTATATACATACCTCCCCTCTTTCACTTCAGTCATGCAGGGATATACAGTAACCTGCATGCTCAACATGTACACTTTAGACTCTTTGTGAAGAGGCAGAACAAACAACAGGAGAAGAGAAGTGGTGCATGCTGTGGAAAAAATAGATGAAATGGAAGAAGTGGTGGAAAGTGGATAGAGGGTACATCTAACCTGGGAGTCAGAAGTGCTTTGGCTGCATTTATGCCCTTCCCATGCATTGACTCCCCAACAATCTAAGGCCTGGCATGCACCAATCCTCTCTGGCTGTAGTTTCCACACACCATAGCCCAACAAGTTCCCAATCACAAGGAATGGGATACCCAAAATGCAGCACAATAAGCCCCTGAGAGCAAGTGAAGGAACTGGACATAATGTACAAGGCAAACACAGCACAATAAGCCCCTGAGAGCAAGTGGAGGAACTGGACATAATGTACACGGCAAACGTTGTAGCTATACATATACTGCTGTTAGCAAGAGGCCTCTGATGTGTGCTCTCAGAACAGTGGCAGCAACTAGAACATCACATCTTCTACCTGAGCTGTTCAAAGCAGTTCTTCCTAAATGGTTATGCTGCACTTTTAATTAACAGTGCTTGTGGCTTGCTGCAAAGGTCAATGACTGATGCATAGGAATGAGGTGTTACTGGACCTATCTGCTTGACTTTATTAAATAAAGATTAATTTATCCTATATATACAGAGTACATCATAGGCTTGTGTAGGGCTTTGGCCCTGTGTCAGGGTTTTTGACAGTCTCCTCAGATAATAATTTATCATAGCCATTAATGTCACTTTTCTACAGTGCATATTCAGGACACCTGATGACCTGTCTTGTGCTGAAGCTCTTTTCTACAGTGCATATTCAGGACACCTGATGACCTTTCTTTTGCTGAAGCTATCACAGGACCTCTGAAGTTGAGGGTTGAACTTCTATCTGCAATCTTATATTACATGCATAATGAATCATATAAGACCACTGGAAAAATTTTGCACATTCCTCATGCTTGTCTTTTATCATTTTTTTCCAGTGCATGCCCTTCAGTTTTGAGGCTTATTTAATTTCTCTCCACAATAGCAACTACATCTTTTAGAGGATAAAATTTGCTGCTCAATTTCAGATTGTGAAAAAAACTGGGGAGGGGAAAAAATATTCTTCTCTGTGAGAAGAATTCACTTTGATGAAAAAATAACAAAAAAATCTCAAAGATTTTTAGCTTCCTCAGATATGTGCTGCTTTGTGTGATTAAGCAGAGTTCAGCCAGGGCTGGCTTATGTACAGCTGCACTAAGACTGGACTCTGATCTCTGATGTACAAAGAATTGGCTTTGGCAAATTTATCTAATTGCAGGAAGGGTAAGAAGTCTTAAGGGACTGTCAGGAATGTCTGAAATGTGGGAAGATTGGTTTTTTGGAGAAAAAAAAGCTTTATACAAGTAGGTAAAATCACACTATCTGTCCATAGCTGTGAGCGTCTGAAAGACTTGACTCTCAAATGAGAGAGATATTCTGAAATCAGTGGCAATAAACTAATTCACAAAAAATTTAGCCTGCTGGTAAATTTGCAATTATTACCTATCAAATTAGAATGGTTTCTTAAAACATGATGAAGATGCTGCATTACCTAGGTAGGTTGTTTAAAGCAGCATAAGAAAAACTGTCAGAGTAAAAACTGAAAGAAAAGTTAAGAAAATCTCTTTGATTAGACCACAGTGTCAATAACCTACCAAGTCTCTGATTTCTGAGAGTGCTGTTTGGCAATAATAGCGTATTTGTTACTCAGAAGTCAGTTCTTCCTATGCTAATTAATGCAGCACAAAAGATGTTCACTGTTCTGTTAACAAATGCACCCTTTGTAATTTACAGTTAAATTGATATTAGATGTTTATATTGGCATTACTGAAAGAGGTATTTCTTGAGGTTTCACTGTCTCAGTCTCAAAAGCCCCAGTTCCCACCATGGAGACAGGTTGTCTCTGTTTAACTTTATTTCCAGGGCTGACTGGCTGGAAATCTCATAGTTATTCATTTTCTGGTTAGATTTGAATTAGGGTTATTACATTCACATCAAATGGAATTTATAGCTGCTAATCACATTATGTTCAGTGTTGTTTATCCCAAGATTATGGCTGTCAAAATAGATTGCAATATTGGATTTTGAAGAAGCTGTCTCTAACAGTTGTGGTACGTATTAGTAAATGATAAACAGCTCAGATTTTTACTCCCTTGTTGGGGAAGTTTCTTCTGGCACAATTGCAAAATCTAATTAGAAGTCAGCACTGAGCTGTGATTTTCAGATTATGTACATGATGTGCACCATATTTCATACCCTAATACAATATTTGCCTTCCTGTATTCGTAATGCCACCTCACTCTTTCTGAGTTTACCAAGTTGGAAAATTCTTGTAGTTTATTGAGGTTAATTTTTTCTAAAACCAAAAAAAGACTTAGACCCTAGTGAGCATTTGTCCAACATGTGGAGCTGCTTCTGGAACTACACACGAGTCTCTTCATTCAGGTTCTTCCAAGTGTCTTTCTTTAGAAATAAGCCAGTGCCCAACCTAATGGGACTAAAAGCCTAAGCATCCTAGTGAGACTGGCAAGACATCTTTTAAGGTAGAGTGTTTTTTAGTGCAAGCAAACAAAATCAATCTGTAGTTCATAAAGCACTTCCTTTGCCTTCTCAACTGTACACTCAGTGTTCAAATGAGAGCGTTCAATTTAAGATCTTAATCAATATGTACCTCAGTTCTTGGAAACAGTTTTTGAAAGAGCTCACTGCCTCTGTTCACAATTTGTAATTGCTACCAGTGTGTTTTCATTCTATCATAGCCTTTTCAAAGGCTGTATAAGGAAGATTTGGCAGGGGGAAGGCCAAAACCAAGAGCAGCAAAATAAACAAAAGTCTTTAAACCACCCCATTTGAGTCAGCATAACTTAACTTCATAGGAGCTCTGTTACTGCTGAGAAAGTGCAGCTTCTTTACCTTCCTTTCAATAGTTGTAGACTCAGTCTCTCACCCAATATGCATTATTTTGGAGGACTTGCATAAAATCCACCCACCCGAAATGTCAAAGGAACCAATGAAAGGAGCCAGTGGGACAGCACTCACCTGCTGTAGAACTCAGCAAAAAGTAGTGCTGATTGTGCTCAGCTTCCCATTTTGTGTGGATGTCAGGAAGACAATGACCAAATTAGTTAGGGAGAAATTATTGTCCTTCACTCTAGAGATGGGAGAGTTCTTTTCTTGTTTGCTTTTTGATCTGTGAACAGAGATATTTTTTTGTGACAATGTTATTAAATTTTTAGGGACCTGACTTGGATGTTGAGAAAGATGTTGGCTTTATGTAAAATTACTGGGAATTTAGAAATGAAAGAAACTGTTGAGCTTAAGTAATGGTACCATCAAGCAACATTTTTGGAGAGTTTTGCTAATTTCCAAAACTTCTGATATATTTCAAGTATTTAGTAATTACCAGAGAATTTTTAAGTAGAGAAGTAGTACCAAGTGCATTATGTTTTGCAAATATTTCTAGGGAGGAAAGTATCCTCCTTATTTCCTGAACCACTGTGAGACACCAGCAGACAACTACTGTGACACAGAACACCTATTGAGGCTGTGCAGCACTCAAAATTCAAACTGAGGTACCCTCTTCAATATTAAACCAGTGATTGTGTGCATCATTGGCACTGTCATTTGGGATTCTGAAAGCTGTGCCCACACTGTTTGTTTAATCTTTCTTAATCATATACTGGCCATCTGCAGACAATTTACCACTGATAAATAATGGTCAGTAAGCAAAGGCTTTTCTGCAAAGAGACTATAATACAATGTTTTGTATTTGTAACTGAAAGGGCAAGTGAAGATGGTAGATGATTTCAGGTTCAGATACAGTAAAAGGTGGAAAGCTTTAACCAGAGCAGCAAGAAATACAAAGGTTTCAACACTAAGAAATGCTCATCCCTGTCCTGGGGAGCCAGTGCAAAGAGCATTCTGTCTCCATTTAGAAATGTAACATCAAAAGGCTGGCAAATGTTTACTGGGCTCCTTTCCTCAAGGAGGTAAGAGTCCCTCTAGAAGCTGTGATCCTTTGCCAGCCCTCACCCTGCCCTGTAGCTGGACCTGAAGAGAATAGCACTACTGAAAACAAGAAACTTCTGATAACCTCAGGGTCACCATAGTGTTTCATGCAGTATTGGCCTGAGGGACTTCCCCTTCCATGACACAAGCCAAAGTGCCACAGATAAAACTTGGCGACTTCTCTTTGTGGCACACCTCCTCTTCCAACCAAGGCAAACACTTGTTTAGTGCTCTTAGTCTCTAATCTGCCTTCTCAGAAATATGTCACTATGCCCTTTTCTTCTCTCAGTGATTTGTTTGCAAACAGAACAAGCCCTGGCCCTGGCCAGGTCTCAGCATACAGGACTTTTTTAATACTGCAGGTTGTTCTGCAAAGGTTCCTTGTCATGGGTTTTGGACGGGGGGGGATGGCTTCTGGGGATTTTTTGGTTTACCATAGGCAACTTTGTAATTATCATATATAAACCCTGCCTTTGTACCTCTTGGGTTAAATACAAATGCAATCCACCTGCTGTCCAGCACCCCGAGGTGTGAAGATCTCTCTGGCTTTCATCATGTAGTGTTCAAAGCCAGAGAGGGTGTCACTGTGACTTCTGAAGGATTCACAGCCAGACGTGGTGACAGTGGCACCCTCTGTGTCATTCCTCTGTTTGAAACAAGATGTGTTGCAGCTTATTTTGGAAAGATGTGGAGTTGTTTGTCCTTGGACAGTGTGATTCAGGCCTGCCAGAAAAGTTCTTTTCCATGTGTAAATTTATCTAAGATTGATTCTCCTCTGCTTATCATCTCTTTTTTTCTTAGAATATAATTGTCTGAGGTAGTAGTCCATTAGCTGAGTATCTGCCAACCTAGGCTCAGATATTTATTTCTTTCCTGAGGTTGAGTACACTGAATAAAGGATCTCTAATTGATGGCTACTGGTTGAGCTAGACTCTCACTATTCCTTGCTGGAAGCCTCATGCAGTTTTAACTGGAGCTCATCTTCATTACCAGCAATCTTGTGAGGGAATCTCTACTCAGCTGAAGAGACCTAAAGAGCTTCCTTTTCTGCATGGTCACAGGGGAGCTGATGCCCACATTTTAAAGTTGGCTGCCCAGTGGGCAGAAGAGCCTTAGTATAAAGATCACAGGTCTGCAGATGATGACATGCAAAGGCAGCTTATCTCTCTAACTGTGCATGTCAAAGCAGTTGTTACTTAGTGAGAAAAGTCATGTTTTGCTCTTATCTATTAGTCTCCCAAGAAAGCTATCTGATAACAGAGCTAAATTCAGAAGAGACTACACTGTGTTGTTCTTAATGTTCCCCTTTTGCAAATCACCAGTAGAAAATAAATTTTAAAAAAAGAAAAAAAACTAAAAAGGCAGAAGAGATTTCACAAGCAAACACTCTTCCCCGAGCCTGCGAATTAATTAGTAAAAGGATGATTTTGTTCCAAGCATTGATAAGTTGTCATTATAATTCTAAGAGCATTTCAACAGCCTTTCACCAGTTATATCTCTGAGAGTCTTGTGACTTGTTCATTGGAAAAACTGTACCACGTGTGCAGCTGTTCTGCTTTTACAAGATAACGAGGCATCAAAAGATGCCAGGCACTGTGCCAGATAACGAAGCCATTAGAGCAGGACAACCACAGCACTTCTGCCTAAATGCCTCTGCTTGTTCAAAAGGCATCAAATGGTCACAGCAGTGAGCAGATCTGCCTCCTGTGAGGGATAGCTCTGCTGAAAGCATGATCTTGAGCTGTGCTGGGATATGTGACCCTGAGGTTAGAGGGAGCCATTTACCAACTCTTGTGGTGAATTAGAGGATTTCGAATAAGGGTGGAAAAAATAGGTATTCAGACTATTAATGGCATGACTACTAACAGAGGGCTACAAGAGGGCATTTTCTTCTGCTTCAGTATATTATACTTTGCATATTCCCATTTTGTTAGTTTTTAGAATAAATGCAGATACCTCAGCCTGCTGCCAGCAGAGCATTAGCTGCTGCCTTCTGCAGTCAGCTCTATTCTGAAAATATTTTTTCTTCCTTATTCTCCTTCGATTCCAAGCAAATATTTGGTAAGTGAATTTGGTGAGTGAATGTGCCATAGTTCAATATTGGAAATAATCTATTACATCTATTAACTCAGAGGAAGATAATGTAGTTTTCCCTGTTTTTGGAAGCTGCAGAGAGTATTCCAAGTTCAGATTATTTTGGGGCACTTTAAAGACCAGGTAAACCTAAACCTTTGTGACATGGGAGAAGAAGAACTGGGGATGCAAACACTGGTTTGTCTGCACAGGGGAGAGGAGAATGAGAAATGAAGCCTGTAGTCACCCTGCTTGAGCCAGCAATGCTTAAAACCCTCAGAGCAATCCCTCAATGAGAGAATAAAGCTCACATGAAAGAAATGGGACTCCCTTTCCAGGGAAAGAAACTGTAACAGATCTTAAAGACTTCTTCATCTTTACTTTTTTCCTGCTTTGCATTACTTTGCTTCAATCCTGCTCTGTGCTGCACAGCTGCACAGAAGTTCTGTACATCTATAAAAAATGAATTTATTAAGTCAGTGGTTTCATCTTACTTATCTCTGTAAAATATGTGTACAGCTGTCCCTGTACACAGAGATATATTCATAGAGTGCAAGAATAAAGTTACACTTGAGAGAAAAAATTGATTTCAAGTTCAGTCAGTGGTGCTGGCACCTGGCCTCCTGCCTGGGAGTTTGTTGCTGTGTTTGCAGGGCGTTAGTGTAGGTGATATTACTGACACGGAGTTGGGCTACTCAGCTTATCTCAGTGTGAAAATTTTAAATTGGTATAACTGAGAAACATAATGCAGCAGATGATGGCTTTTGCATTTATTTTAAGGCTTTAATTTTAGGTTTATGAGCTCTTCACAGAGTAGAGCGGGTTTTTAAGATCAATTTTCTGGGTCTGCAGTTTTAAACTCTGCTTTCAATTTCACTTCTGAGTGAAATGAATTGCATGGTCCCTGCTTAGCCCAAGCAGATCAAACCTGTTGGGCCACTTAATGAGTGGATAGATGTTGCCTTGAGTGCAGATGAAAGGATCCAGTGTCCCCCTAAAGGCATCAACACTTCTATTTAAAAAGAGAATATGTCATGGATGCAGCCATTCCTTAACTTCCACAAGATCTGGTTTATAAGACATGTAAGCCTTTGTGCACCTCTTCAGGGAGCAGGGAGGAAAAATATCCTTCCCCAGACCTGCTGGTCATCCTTGGGGAGTGTGGAGCAAGGGGTCCTTTCTGCACCCTGGGAAGCCTTGCAGTCCTGGGTATTCGCAGCCTCAGCATCAGGCAAGTTCATCTTCTTCCTGCTTCAGCCAGCCGAGGTTACTCTATCCTCCCATCCTGATGGTGTGAGGGGCTACAAAGACCTTGCTCCATGCCCTGGCATTCCCTGAAGGAATGAAACAAAAGGTTACATACTGCAGTTCCTCATTCACTAAGCATGTGCTTGCCTGTCTCTCAATTATGCAGGCACACAACACAGATCAAAAAATCAGAATTACAACTTTTGATGCTCACTCACCAACTCTGATGCTAATGACAATCGTATGCAAACTGAAAGAGAATGCTATAAGATTTTCAGCTTCTGTTTCCCTAGAAAGTAATGTTGACTTCACACAAAAGCCTGTAGTTGCCTTCCTTGAAGTACCAACATGTTCCAGAGGGGACCACAAGGACATTAGTGGAAAGTTGACAACACAAATGATTGCAGTAGGTCCAGTGTTTTCAGGTGGGTATCTCAGCCTTGAAATGTGAGGTAGCTGAAGACTCAAGTTGAGTGCATATGCTAATGCTTGTTTATGTGTTAAGCTTTGCATTTGCAAAAATGCTCAGGTTTTGGGCCAGACATGAGGAGGCTTCCTGGGAAGATTGTGCTCTCCTTTGGGTGCTTCAGAAGCAGATAAGCCATCTCACACTCCTGGGCAATGCATCTCACAAGAGTTACCCTTGTTGGTTCAGAGAGATTCAGCTGGACAAGTAATGAGATCACAACTTGCTAAATTTCATCTCTGTTGAAACTTCAAGGCAAACCCTCCTCCCCTCTCCCCTTCCAACATCCCAGCAAATGGAGAAGGTTGGACTGGTGCTGAAGAGCAACTGGCAATAAAAAGGGTAAACATCAAGCACTTGGTGTTCTTTTAAAGGATTAGAATGCATCTCAACCTGACTAAAAGCTGAGCTTGTGTGTATATACATGCATTTCAAGATACAGCTACATTAAAAATCAGTGTAGAAGAATGTAAACACTAAACAAACTTCAAATATCAACCAGAGCAACAGAATGAGAAACCACCACCACCTGTTCGCAGTGACTCTTCCTGGAAATACAAAACCAAACTAAGCTTGTTTTCATGCAGCTGCCTTGTGCATGAGAAAGGATGAAATGGCAACCATGTGTTTGGTGTTCAGCAAATCTTAAAATAGCTAGTGCATGAGAAAGGATGAAATGGCAACCGTGTGTTTGGTGTTGAGCAAATCTTAAAATAGCTTTATCTTATTTAATTTGTCTTTTGGTGGAAACAGAGGATACATACCACCAATAAAGCAGTGAACTTTGGACGAGGCACAGATACAGAGCAGCAGTAGCTGTAGCTGTTCCCAAGGCATGTCAGGATCCAATTCAGTTTAACTTCAGGTGTGGCAGGAACACGTCAACGGTGCACAGGAGCTCAGGGCCAACCTTTTGCACTGGAAGATGCTGATGCTGGGCCTGGAGCATAACTACGTAATCAGAGTCAGCACAAGGGAGCAGCTCCGTGAAGGGCTGGTGCAGGGGAGAGGGAGAGCTTAACTGCATTGCTCATGTACACAAAGGCAGAAGTGATTTCTAATTGTGGAATTCCCATGGAAATCATGTTCTTGCATTGCTGAACAGCATTTCATAACATTGGAAGCTAATGTACAAAGGATGGATACATACTCACTATCACAGCTTGACTGTTTTTATAATATTACTTAAATGCCAGTACTTGCTGTGCTTTCTAAATGTTGATCCAATTTACAAGAGCTTTAAAGAAAGTGTGTGGGTGGCTGATCAGCATGATTCTTTTTTTGTTTTACATAAAATGATGCTGTCTTTACCAAATAAAAAGGAATGATCGTGCATATTTCTACTTTTCTGTTTGTTTGAGAAAAAGAAACCCAACACAAAAAAGACAGATGAGATGGCTAAGTGCATAGGTTGTCTAGTATGTTCCTGCTTACTGTGATTTATTTCGAACTATTCTACACTCATACTAACAGAAAAATATTAAAATATATGTTTCTTATTTGTCTTGCTCTTCAAATAAACTAAGGGTTCAGCCTAGTTTTTAGCAGACATGGTTCTGTACCACAAAAAGTTGCAAATACCAGGATGCTCCAAGTGTCTCAGTGGCTGATAATAGAGGCTTCCATGCAGTCGTATACTTAACTATATACTTCATGTTATGCCTGGGAGTTATCCAGCCTCTTAATTAGCAAGTCCTTAAGCATCTGAATGGTCACAGGAATATGGTTAACCTTCTTTTCTTTTTTCCCTAATAGTAACCTCTAATTAGTTACAGTGCTGCTCAGAATTTTTTTTCCTCTCTGCACTCGGAGAGACAATACTTGCCTGTCCCTGAGGAACTACTGATTTAAGAACAAAAGGTTGGAGTTGGAAGTACTGCTGCTGGGGTGGTAATAGTCAGAGCCACATCTCATCACAGGCATGGCCAGTGTTCTTCACAAGTGAAAGATTCTTCTCATATTACCCAAAGTTCTGCTATTTCTAATGACTAATATAGCATCTCAGCTACAGAAGAAAATTGTACAGCCAGGATCAGGAGGAGAAGCTCACCTAGCCTCACACCCACTGTATTTTGAGTAAGAACCATCTCTGCATCCTCCAAGAGCTCCAACAGAGCAACACAGATAAAGGAGGTATGTTTGAAAAATGGACATTGAAAAACCAGGCTGACAGAGAAAAATACCACAGGCTTTTCTGTGCCTGCCAGGCTGCTGTGTTTGCATTACAGTAAAATGATGATGAACCTTTTTGATGTTTGATGACAAATTAATTTAAAAGACATTGCAACTTAGTGTCAGCTCAAATCTCTGCCCCTGGCACTGGTGCCAAATTTGGCAATGGATCACCATCACCATGATAGTGCAGCTTCTGAACTAACTCTTCTGTTTCGTTGCCTGCAGTGAAGCATTCAGAGAAGAAACTGAGGTCAACTTTCATGTAATCTCCTCAAGAAGGAGGGCTCTGAATTAAATTGAAGGTGCACTTATGGAATTACATTTTTTATCCCATTTTTAAGCAATCAGTAGGGTGGGTACACCAGCTACAGAAACTCCAAGTCTGTAATTCCTTAGAGTATAAGAAATTTGAACTAGCAAATATGTATGATAAAATATGATAAATGAGGAGTAGGTAATGTCATATTCCCTGTGAATATAGACAACAGCACAGAACAGAAGATAAAAGTAGGTGTAAAGAACCAGTAATTTTCTCTTAACTATGACTCCTTTTTAATTGCAATGTATATGACAACCTGTGAATACTGCTAAGCACAGATTTAAAATACAGAAGAGCAATTGATTAGCATGTGAAGTAAAATGGGACTCTTCAATTGCATATGTTACAGTAGCTCAGGTTACTCATGGTAGCATGTGGAAGCAACTTTTCCCCCCAAAAGATTTGTGTTAGGATGGTAAATGCTCTTCTTGGGGTCTGCCAGCAAGGCCAACTGTGATATCTGCACAGAATAGGACATGGGTCTACTTGCAAAATTCCAAAAAAGGAAAAACAGGATTTCAACATCACTTGACTTGTTTTCATTTCTCTCTAAGTATCTTTGCTCATAGAAATATACACTGAAAGTTCATTGAATTTGAAAATTGCAAATATCTGATCAGTTACCCAGTTGATAACCATACTGGTTCTGTTGGTTCCAATGTCCTACTTCCTAACCACACTGGTTGTCCAGGTCTGTGCGAAACTGGGAAGGTTTTGCACAAACAGCAGCAAGTTAATGAGAATTCTGAGTGTTTATTATCGACCACCCTCTTTTAGACTTCGACATAGAGACCAAGAAATGAGTTTATGGTATGGAGGAGGATTTCTGTCATAAAAAAGCCTGTGCATTTCCAATGATTTATTGCCTGGTAGATCTGCAAACAGTGATTTGCAGAGCCTGAAATTCTTATTTTCTTCTACACAGAAAGGCTGGATGCCTGTTTATGTTGCCTGATCTTCCAAATTATGCCTAATCAGGGATTAGCTTTTGATATCAATTTACTTATATACAAGGCTGCATGGCCTTCTTAACATGTGACAAAGAGAAGAATGTTTGTCAATAACTCAATCTGATGTCCAGTCCTAGCTTACTCTACAGCAACTGACTCCACTCCTTCCACCTCTGTTTATTCTCACTCAGCAAAATAGAAAACAAATTCCTTTTTCACAAAGGCTAATCAGAAGAACTTTCTAGAAAGAACTCTCTGAACCAGGTAGGTCCTCACCACAAGCACTGGAGAATTACATTTACCACACAGCTGACTTCTCCAGGGAATGCTTTTAACTTCCTGACCCTCTTACCTTGCTGAATTTCTTTCCTATGGGAGTTCTCAGGACTATGTGGTGTCTAAGATGCTGATTTTGCCTGTTAGTCTTGACTTGGGATGCAAAATGCTACTAAAGTAGAACTGCTTTTTTATTGCAACCTTAAGTATGTGTGTGCAGCTAAGCTTTTTTTTTTTTTGTTTCTTAACTTTCTGAGATTGATGAAGAAACTGCTTCTCTTCATCTGAAACAAAGCACTGGGGTGACTGTTCAGACATAACTAACAAGACTAGGTGCCTTGAATTGATTTTATAGGGTCTTGTCTGCAGTTTGAACTTCTTCAGCCAAGAAGCATGCTATTCATTTTTTTTAAACCCAAATAAATTCTGCTTTTGAGGGAGCTCTTTTTCCACCTCATTATTGGCCAAATTGTTTTTTAGAAATTTTTAGTAATTGAAAAACTTCTTTTGTTTAGCAGGTTCAAGATTGTCCAGTCTTTAGAGTAATAGCCATTTTACACAAGATTTCCTTATTGCATTGGATAGATTGAAAATCTGATTATGGAAATGGACTGTTTCTAATAGTAAATATGTATATGTAATACAGATGCATCTAACAAAAACCAGACTACAACAAGCTTCAGGGCACTGGAAATTCATGCTGAAATACCTTCAGATTTCTTTTTAGTGTAGACCTGAACTCATTCCTTAATTCTGATTAATAAAAAATCAGAAAAGGCATGGTTTCCATCAGCCTAAGATTCCTTGGGGTTAGGCTACTCCCACCAATTGATATTATAAGGATGTGATTTCTCATATCATGCCACTATTACTCATGATTTCCTAGGAGCACCTCTTACAAAATCTTTTCCCATATTAGTGCAAATAGTGCTGGGACAAATGTTATTTTCAACCTCATGCTCAAAGTGGTGTGAATTTTTTGGGCAGTCATGGGTACAAACAAGATCTGTAGTGTTTAAAAGCTCCATGATTCATACTGTTATTGCTCCTAGAACACCTTTATTAGGGAGGTGTGTGGAAAGTAGTACTCAGATGGTGATACATTCTAACACTATTCTGACCTGAAGCATCTGTGGATTTTTCCATTGCCAGGTAGATTTGTTTTGGTTTCTTAGAGAAGGATAAACATGATGGAATGGGGCTTATCTCCTGGTGCCAGAGAGAGTCAAGAAAACCCCTA